>NC_056737.1:1359429300-1359630342 GCF_019279795.1 Protopterus annectens | reverse complement strand
ATCTGCAGTAGACTCTATACGTACAATCACATGGCAGGTTAATCAGGATGCACAGACAATATATCCTGCAGTTCATCATCAATCACAGCAGTAGTCCCTATACGTCCAATCACATGGCAGGGTAAGCAGGATGCACAGACATTACATCCTCCAGTTCCACATTTCACGCACTGTGATAGTCCCTATATGTACAATCACACGGCAGGGTAAACAGGATGCACAGACATTACATCCCGCAGTTCTGCCATCACTCACTGCAGTAGTCCCTATACATACAATCACACAGCAGGGTAAACAGGATACACAGACATTACATCCTGCAGCTTCGCCATCACTCACTTCGGTAGTCCCTATACATACAATCACATGAAAGGGTAAACAGGATGCACAGACATTACATCCTGCAGTTCCACCATCACTCACTGCAGTAGTCCCTACACGTACATTCACACTGAAGGGTAAACAGGATGCACAGACATTACATCCTGCAGTTCCGCCATCACTCACTGCAGTAGTCCCTATATGTACATTCACACTGCAGGGTAAACAGGATGGACAGACATTAAATCCTGCAGTTCCACCATCACTCACTGCAGTAGTCCCTATACATACAATCACACAGCAGGGTAAAAGTACAGTTTTGTACCTACCATAAATGTAGATGTTCGAGTGCTCATACAGCTGCAGTCATAACAGATGGGTTATCCTGCCATTAGGCGGGGTCCTCGGTCAGCCGAATTCCAAAGTCTAAGTCCGGCGTCGGTTGTCGTCACTTCTTCCCTGATGTCAGTGCGGCAGGGATATAAAAGAGGCAGCCGACGCCATTTTCTTCAGTTTTTCTTGCCCCAGATGTCAGGTGCCCCCAGAAGGAAGGCAAACATAATGTTATGCAAAAATGCAATGTTGATAAAACAAAAACAGTAGTTGCAAGCAAATACACCATAAAAGAATACCCCAAAAAGGTTATATGAAAAGTGTTTGTCATAAGGCCTGTCCTAAGAGGGGATGGAGGGAGGGAGGGAAAACCTGGACTGCAGCTGTATGAGCACTCGAACATCTACATTTATGGTAGGTACAAAACTGTACTATGTTCATTGTGCATACAGCTGCAGTCATAACAGATGGGTAGAATCCCAAAGCTAAGTAAGGGTGGTAGGCACTAAGTGGAACTAGGAGGGGCTAGGATGCCCTGCAGGACTGCTGTGGCAAAGCCCACTCTAGATTTTGAGTATAGTGGGAGGTGATAGTGCTTGGTGAAAGTGTGCACTGAACTCCAGGTGGCTGCTTCCAAAATGTCCTTGGTAGGGACCCCCCTGAGGAAGGCTGCAGAGGTAGCTGTGGCTCTGGTGGAGTGGGATCTGATGCATGCAGGCACAGCTTTTCCATGAAATGAGTAACAAAAGCATATGCAGTGGGCTATCCATTTTGAAATTGTCTGTTTGGAAATAGCCTTTCCTTGAGCACCTGCAGCATAGGACACAAAGAGTTGCTCAGATTTCCTGAATGGCTTTGTCCTGTCCAAATAATAATGAAGTTGTCTGTGAATGCCCAAGGAATGTAGTAGCCTTTCCCCTAGGATAAAAGGTAGGTAAGTGGATAGTCTGATTCAAAGCTACACTGGATACAACTTTTGGCATAAAGGTAGGGTTGGTTCGTAAGGAAACTCTGTCCTGATGGAAAATGATGAATGGTTGCACAGCCATGAGGGCCTGTAGCTCCAAAACCCTACGAGCTGAGGTGATAGCCAGAAGAAAGGCTGTTTTCCATGACAAGTACTGTAACTCTGATGAAGAAGCTGGCTCGAAGGGAGGAAGGGTCAGCTTTTCCAATACGAAGTTGAGGTCCCAAGCAGGGACTGGTTGTTTCCTTGGGGGTTTTATATTCTTTGCCCTTCTGAGGAACTGCCTTAAGAGAGGATGAGAGAATAAAGGAGGATCTGTGTTGTATTGTGCAGAAATGGCTGAAGCGTGGATCTTGATGGAGGAGAAGGAAAGCCCATTGTTTAAAATCTCAGCTAGGTACTGTAAAATTTGAGGTATATTTATTACCCAAGGATTCTGTCCCTTTTCTTGATTCCAGGCACAAAATAGTTTCCATTTGGTGGAGTAGGCCTTTCTAGTAGAAGGTCTCCTGGCCTCCAAGATGACACGCTGCACCTCCATGGAGAGGAGAAACTGTTGGGAAATCAAGGAATTCTCCATGCAGCTTGATTTAGGGTTTTGAGATGGCTGTGAAGAGTTTTATAGTTGTGCTGGGACAACAGAAGAGGGACTAGAGGTAGGATCCAAGGTGGGGAATGTGTCAGGCTCTTCAGGAGCGGATACCAGTGTTGTCTTGGCCAGTCTAGAGGAATGAGGATCATTTTTGGCTTCTCTGCTCTGGCTTTTAATAGAACTTTGGGCAGCAGAGGAAGAGGCGGGAAGGCATAGACTGTCAATGTTGCCCAATTGAAGGAAAGTGCGTCCACTTTCCAGGCCTGTGGATGATAGGTCCTTGAACAAAATTTTTACAACTGGCAATTTCTGTGGGTAGCAAAGAGATCTATGTCTGGCTGTCCCCATGCCTGAGTTATCTTTGTGAAAACTTGACAATGCAATTTCCATTCGTGTGGATCTGTCATATTTCTGCTTAGGTTGTCTGCCAGTGTGTTTTCCTTCCCTGGCAGGAATTGTGCCTGTAGTTGAATTTGCAATTCCAGTGCTGTGTTCCATAGGGTCATGGCTTGCCTGCACAGGGGGTATGAATGAGTTCCCCCCTGTTTGTTTATGATCCACATCACTGTGGTGTTGTCTGTCCTTATCAATAGCTGGCCTGGATGTAGTAGGTCTTTGAAGGTCATAGCCTTTTGCATGGCTAGCATTTCCTTTTGGTTGATGTGAAGGTGCTTCTCTTTTCGGGTCCATTTTCCCTGAATGCACTTCTGTCATGTGTGCTCCCCAGGCGTAGTCTGAGGCATCTGTTGTGCTGATTTGCGTTGCTTGAGGTACACAAAAAGGAAGACCTGTGTTTCTTTGGCAAGCTTGAGCCCACCACATAAATTCCTTTTGAAGGCATGGAATGAGTGGTATAATTGCTTCCAAGCTGTGGCTGTGTTGAGACCATAAGTTTTTTAGGTACCATTGAAGTTTCCTCATATGCAGCTTTGCACATGGGATTAGTAAGATGGAAGATGCCATGAATCCCAGAGCCTGCAGGACTTTCCTTGCAGTTAGCCTGGTGTAAGTTGTCATTTTTCTGAAGTATTGAGACAGTTGCCCTTGCTTGTCTGGCATGAGGTAGGCCATCTGGGTGGTTGTATCCAAGCTGGCACCCAGGAAAATTATTTGTTGAGAGGGTATTAGTTTTGATTTCTTTTTGTTGACTGTGTATCCCAGGAAGTTCAACAGTTTTATTACAAACGCCAGGTGCTGCAGTACTATGTCCTTACTGTCCGTTTGGATCAGGCAGTCGTCCAGATATGGGTAGATTTGTATCCCTTGTAGTCTGCAGAAGGTGATTACTGATGCCAGGCATTTCATAAACACTCTGGGTGCAGTAGATAAGCCAAAGGGCAATGCAGAGAATTGGTAATGGGTTGAACCTGCAAGAAATCTGAGGTATCTTCTGCAATCTTGTCCGATAGGGACATGCAGGTATGCCTCCTTGAGGTCCAATGTTACCAGCCAAGACTCCTTGCCCAGCATGGGAAGAAGCTGCTGTAATGTGAGCATCTTGAAATTTGGCACCTGTAGATATGTGTTTAGGATGGATAGGTCTAAGATAGGTCTCCAATCTTTGTCTTTCCTTGGTACCAGGAATAGTCTGGAATAAAACCCTTGACCTTGTTCTTTTGTAGGTACGTCTTGAATTGCTTTCATGCCCATGAGAGCTGAAATTTGTTTTAGTGCCTCTGCCCTTTGATTTTGTGGCAGGTTTGGCATGCCTCTCATTTTTGGAAGGGTGTGAAAGTGGAGCCTGTAGCCTCTGTCTATAATGTTCAGAATCCATTTGTCTTTTGTAACAATATGCCAGTTTTTTGAGAATAATGCCAGTTTTCCACCCAAAGGTGCTGCCATTAAAGCTTTGCTTGGCAGGTGTAGGGGGAAGTCATTGTGTCTGTTTTCTAAAAGACTGTGACCTATCTTCTCCACCTCTTGGGGTTGGTGCTTGCCACTGTCTGGCTCTGAAAGATCCTTGAGGTTGCCCTCTACCCCTTGGACGTCTGTATCTGCCCCTTTGAGGTCTGTCCGTGGCTGGAAAGGACCAATTTTTTGAAGGCCAGTTTCTGCTGAAACATGGAGGCTGTACATGTAGGAAATCTTTCACTGTTTGCATTGATTTCGCTTTTTCCTCCATTTTGTTTAGCACCTCCTCAGCTTTAACACCAAACAATACATCTTTTTGAAGAGGTGCATCTAATAATTTAGTTTTGACATGATCTGGTAAGGTTTGCTCTTTGAGACAAGCATGCCTACTTATAACAGACCCCGTAACAGCAGCTCTACATGAGGCCTCTAAAGCATCAAAACCACACTGCAAGGTATGTTTACCCACTTGCTCTGCACCATGCAACAAATCCTGCAACTCTTTTAAATCTGGTTGTTCTGGTTGTGTCATCTTGCTTTTCAGCTGAGATATCAAAAACTGTTGATACTTTAACATATGGAACTGACAGTTTAATGCCCTCATGGTTAAAGTGGCCAAGGTGTACACCTTTTTCCCCCACCTTTCTAAAGCTCTGGAATCTCTCTCTCTGAAGGTAATGGGTTTTTAGCAGTAGAGGCCTTAATTCCCCTTGGGACCCTGTGAAATAGTTTCTGGGTCAGCAGTATGGCTTATATAGGAACTGGTGAGAATCAGGATCCCAGTAATACCTGTCTGGTTTAACAGGAGCTGGAGGCAAAGAATCAGGATTAAGGCTGGCTTCTGTGTACACATCATCCAATATATCTAAAACAGGAGGGATAGCCAGAGGCCTATGCTGGGGGAGCAAAAGAAATTCCCTGAGCCTTTTCTTGGAATCTGAGTAATCTTGGCTTTCCCATTGAAAGTGTTCCCTCAATGTATGCAGGGTTTCCCCAAAAGAGAAGTCGTCAGGGGGGGGGGGAGACCGAGGGAATAGACTCCTCTGCATCAGAGTCTTCGAATGGAGAATAGGCATAATCCTGGTCCTCAGATAGTTCTGAAGTAATAAAAGCTTGATCTGAGGAAGGGTAGTCTTCCTCTAATCTGGGCCTTTTGTCAGAGGGGGGTTGAGAACCCCTGATAAGAGTAATCAAATCCTCAGCCATTTTAAGCATCTGTTTTTTTAGGCATGGTGCCTTGAGAGGGGGTCTGAGGAACCTGTTTTTTGGTTTTCATGGCTGTTTTAGATTTAGTGAAAGCTTTAATAGAGAAGGTGGAAGGCCTGAAGACCCCTTGAGAAATGGCAGGCCTGTATAAATTCTGAGTTTCCCCGCCAGGAGTGGCGTCGGTATCTGTGGGGGACGAGAAGCCTGCGACCTCGGGTACTGAAGACACCGGTAATGCATTGTCATCGGTACTCAGGGGCTGCGTAGGCGCCTCGCTGAGTACCGGAGAACCGGTAGTCGGCCTTAGCATGGTTTCAGTAGGTGGTGCGGACCTCGTATGTCGGTCCTTATCTTTGTGTTTTTTGCTCAAAACTGGAGTCGGAGTATCCGACGACATAATATAATTAAATTTTTTGCCAAAAAACTGAAGGGCGAACTCCGCCCGACGCTTAATAGTGCATTTGTTGAATCTAGCACAAAAACGGCAGGCCGAGACATCGTGGTCTGGGCCTAAGCAAGGTATACAGAAAGAGTGGGAATCCTTATGCGGTATTTGCTTCCCACATGAAATGCAATTATTAACTTTGTCTGACATCGGTCTGAGGTAAGAAAAGTTTCCCCAATGGGGTACTTAGCTTTCAAGAAGAATTCGGCTGAAATACTTTCGCAAATCACAGGAGCTGGCCGACCGGCACTTGCGAACTGCTTCTGCTTTGGGCACCGCGTGGCAAGAAAGACTGAAGAAAATGGCGTTGGCTGCCTCTTTTATACCCCTGCTGCACTGACGTCAGGGAAGAAGCAACGACAACCGACGCCGGACCTAGACTTTGGAATTCGGCCAACCGAGGACCCGCCTGATGGCAGGATAACCCATCTGTTATGACTGCAGCTGTATGCACAATGAACATCAGGATGGACTGACATTACAACCTGCAGTACCACCATCACTCACTGCAGTAGTCCCTATATGTACAATCACATGGCACGGTAAACAGGATGCACAGAAATTACAACCTGCAGTTCCACCATCACTCACTGCAGTAGTCCCTATACGTACAATCACACAGCAGGGTAAACAGGATGCACAGACATTACTTCCTGCAGTTCCGCCATCACTAACTGCAATAGTCCCTAAACGTACAATCACACGGCAGGGTAAACAGGATGTACAGACATTACATCCTGCAGTTCCACCATCATTCACTGCAGTAGTCCCTATACATACAGTCACATGACAGGGTAAACAGGATGCACAGAAATTACATCCTGCATTTCCACCATCACTCACTGCAATGGTCCCTAAATGTACAATCACACAGTAGGGTAAACAGGATGCACAGACATTACATCCTGCTGTTCCACCATCACTCACTGCAGTAGTCCCTATACATACAGTCACATGGCAAGGTAAACAGGATGCACAGACATTACATCCTGCAGTTCCACCATCACTCACTGCAGTAGTCCCTATATGTACATTCACACTGCAGGGTAAACAGGATGGACAGGCATTACATCCTGCAGTTCCACCAGCATTACCTGTAATAGTCCCTATACATACAATCACATGGCAGTGTAAACAGGATGCACAGACATTACATCCTGCAGTTCCACCATCACTCACTGCAGTAGTCCCTATATGTACAATCATATGGCAGGGTAAACAGGATGCACAGACATTACATCCTGCAGTTCCGCCATCACTCACTGCAGTAGTCCCTATACATACAATCACACGGCAGGGTAAACAGGATGGACAGACATTACATCCTGCAGTTCCACCATCATTCAATTCAGTAGTCCCTATAGGTACAATACCATGGCAGGGTAAACAGGATGCATAGACATTACATCCTGCAGCTCCACCATCACTCACTGCAGTAGTCCCTATATGTACAATACCATCATAGGGTAAACAGGATGCACAGACATTACTTCCTGCAGTTCTGCCATCACTAACTGCAATAGTCCCTAAACGTACAATCACACGGCAGGGTAAACAGGATGTACAGACATTACATCCTGCAGTTCCACCATCACTCACTGCAGTAGTCCCTATACATACAGTCACATGGCAGGGTAAACAGGATGCACAGAAATTACATCCTGCAGTTCCACCATCACTCACTGCATAGTCCCTAAATCTACAATTGACACGGTAGGGTAAACAGGATGCACAGACATTACATCCTGCAGTTCCACCATCACTCACTGCAACAGTCACTATACATACAGTCACATGGCAAGGTAAACAGGATGCACAGACATTACATCCTGCAGTTCTGCCATCACTCACTGCAGTAGTCCCTATATGTACATTCACACTGCAGGGTAAACAGGATGGACAGACATTACATCCAGCATTTCCATCAGCACTAACTGCAGTAGTCCCTATACATACAATCACATGGCAGTGTAAACAGGATGCACAGACATTACATTCTGCAGTTCCACCATCACTCACTGCAGTAGCCCCTATATGTACAATCATATGGCAGGGTAAACAGGATGCACAGACATTACATCCTGCATTTCTGCCATCACTCACTGCAGTAGTCCCTATACGTGCAATACTATGGCAGGGTAAACAGGATGAACAGACATTACATACTGTCGCTCCACAAGCACTCATTGCAGTAGCTCCCATACATACAATCACACAGCAGGGTAAACAGGATGCACAGACATTACATCCTGCAGTTCCACCATCACTCACTGCAGTAGTCCCTATACGTACAATACCATGGCAAGGTAAACAGGACGCACAGACATTACATCCTGCAGTTCCACCATCACTCACTGCAGTAGACTCTATATGTACAATCACATGGCAGGTTAAACAGGATGCACAGACATTATATCCTGCAGTTCCATCATCACTCACTGCAGTAGTCCCTATATGTACAATCACATGGCAGGGTAAAAAGGATGCACAGACATTACATCCTACAGTTCCACCATCATGCACTGCAATAGTTGGTATATGTACAATCACACGGCAGGGTAAACAGGATGTACAGACATTACATCCTGCAGTTCTGCCATCACTCACTGCAGTAGTCCCTATACATACAATCACATGGCAGGATAAACAGGATGGACAGACATTACAACCTGCAGTATCACCATCACTCACTGTAGTAGTCCATGTATGTACAATCACATGTCAGGGTAAACAGGATGCACAGACATTACATCCTGCAGTTCCACCATCACTCACTGTGGTAGTCCTTATATGTACAATCGCATGGCAGGGTAAACAGGATGCACAGATATTATATGCTGCAGTTCCACCATAACTCACTGCAGTAGTCCCTATACGTACAATCACACAGCAGGGTAAACAAGATGCACAGACAATACATCGTGCAGCTCCACCATCATGCACTGCAATAGTCCCTATACGTACAATCACACAGCAGGGTAAATAGGATGCAGAGACATTACATACAGCAGTTCTGCCATCATTCACTGCAGTAGTTCCTATACATACAATCACACAGCAGGGTAAACAGGATGCAAAGAATTACATCCTGCAGTTCTGCCATCACTCACTGCAGTAGTCCCTATACATACAATCACACGGTAGGTAAACAGGATTCACACGGTAGGTAAACAGGATGCAGAGACATTACACCTTGCAGTTCCTCCACCACTCACTGCAGTGGTTCCTGTATATACAATCACATGGTAGGGTAAACAGGATGCACTGACATTACATCCTGCAGTTCCACCATCACTCACTGTGGTAGTCCCTATATGTACAATCACACATCAAAGTAAACAGGATGCACACACATTACTTCCTACAGTTCCACCATCACTGACTGCAGTAGTCCCTATACGTACAATACCATGGCAGGGTAAACAGGATGCACAGACATTACATCCTGCAGCTCCACCATCACGCACTGCAATAGTCCCTACACGTACAATACCATGGCAGGGTAAACAGGATGCACAGACATTACATTCTGCAGCTCCACCATCACGTACTGCTATAGTCCCTATACGTACAATCACATGGCAGGGTTAACAGGATGGACAGACATTACATCCTGCAGTTCTACCATCACTCACTGAAGTAGTCCCTATATGTACAATCACATGGCAGGGTAAACAGGATGCACAGACATTACATCCTGCAGTTCCACCATCACTCACTGCAGTAGTCCCTATACGTACAATACCATGGCAGCGTAAACAGGATGCACAGACATTACATCTGATTCCTGCAGCTCCACCATCACGCACTGCAATAGTCCCAATACGTACAATCACACAGCAGGGTAAACAGGATGCACAGACTTTACATCCTACAGATCCATTATCACTTGCTGCAGTAGTCCCTATATGTGCAATCATATGGCAGGGTAAACAGGATGCACAGACATTACATCCTGCAGTTCTGCCATCACTCACTGCAGTAGTCCCTAAACGTACAATCACATGGAAGGGTAAACAGGATGGACAGACATTACATCCTGCAGTTCCACCATCACTCACTGCAGTATTCCCTATATGTACAATCACATGGCAGGGTAAACAGGATGCACAGACATTACATCCTACAGATCCATTATCACTTGCTGCAGTAGTCCCTATATGTGCAGTCATATGGCAGGGTAAACAGGATGCACAGACATTACATCCTGCAGTTCTGCCATCACTCACTGCAGTAGTCCCTATACATACAATCACACGGCAGGGTAAACAGGATGGACAGACATTACATCCTGCAGTTCCACCATCACTCACTGCAGTAGTCCCTATACGTACAATCACACGGCAGGGTAAACAGGATGCACAGACATTACATCCTGCAGTTCCACCATCACTCACTGCAGTAGTCCCTATACGTACAATCACATGGCAGGGTAAACAGGATGCACAGACATTACATACTGCAGTTCTGCCTTCACTCACTGCAGTAGTCCCTATACATACAATCACACAGCAGGGTAAACAGGATGGACAGACATTACAACCTGCAGTACCACCATCACTCACTGCAGTAGTCCCTATATGTACAATCACATGGCAGGGTAAACAGGATGCACAGACATTACATCCTGCAGTTCCACCATCACCCAGTGTGGTAGTCCTTATATGTACAATCACATGGCAGGGTAAACAGGATGCACAGACATTATATCCTGCAGTTCCACCATCACTCACTGCGGTAGTCCCTATATGTACAATCACATGGCAGGGTAAACAGGATGCACAGACATTACATCCTGCAGTTCCACCATCACGCACTGCAATAGTCCCTATACGTACAATCACATGGCAGGGTAAACAGGATGCACAGACATTACATCCTGCAGTTCCGCCAATACTCACTGCAGTAGTCCCTATACATACAGTCACACAGCAGGGTAAACAGGATGCACAGAATTACATCCTGCAGTTCTGCCATGACTCACTGCGGTAGTCCCTATACATACAATCACATGGTAGGGTAAACAGGATGCACAGACATTACACCCAGCAGTTCCTCCATCACTCAATGCAGAAGTCCCTATATGTACAATCACATGGCAGGGTAAACAGGATGCACAGACATTACATCCTGCAGTTCCACCATCACTCACTGTGGTAGTCCCTATATGTACAATCACATGGCAGGGTAAACAGGATGCACAGACATTACTTCCTGCAGTTCCACCATCAGTCACTGCGGTAGTCCCTATATGTACAGTCATACGGCAGGGTAAACAGGATGCAAAGACATTACATCCTGCAGTTCCACCATCACTCACTGGAGTAGTCGCTATATGTACAATACCATGGCAGGGTAAAAAGGATGCACAGACATTACAACCTGCAGCTCCACCATCAGTCACTGCAGTAGTCCCTATACATACAATCACACAGCAGGGTGAACAGGATGCACAGACATTACATCCTGCAGCTCCACCATCACTCACTGCAGTAGTCCCTATACATACAATCACACTGCAGGGTAAACAGGATCCACAGACATTACATCCTGCAGCTCCACCATCACTCACTGTAGTAGTCTCTATACATAGAATCACATGGCAGAGTAAACAGGATGGACAGACATTACATCCTGCAGTACCATCACACACTGCAGTAGTCCCTATACATACAATCACACGGCAGGGTAAACAGAATGTGCAGACATTACATACTCTAGTTGGTCAGTTTTATATTCCTGATTTGCCAGGTCAAAAGGCATAAATGCTAATAAGGATAATGCTGATCAAAGGAGAGAGACAGTACAACTGCATATCCAGTCTTTAAAGCATGTACAAGATTTAATGCAGGAATTTAAAGATAAAATAATAAACATTTTACAGAGCTCAAAGGTAGAAACAGATAAGTTAGGATAAAGAGATGATGGATCTCCCTCATACTCAACCTCTGCACACAAGCTAAAGAGCTTCAATAGAATGAGCTGCACCGGTTCACTGCTTTTTCCATTAACAGCATTTTAAGCAGCAAAAGAGTTGCATCACAGATCAAAACTCTTACAAGTTATGCCCAAATGGGCTGATAATAAAGTTTTTTTTCACAACTTAGTTACATTCGAAGACTGGCTGGAAAGAACATCTCAAGAGGACTACATGAATGATTTACAACAATGTTTTTGTCCCCAGACACTTGAAAAAAACACACAGAAGTGCTAAGTTAGAGTTACAGAGCTCTACAAAACACTTACTGTCTGCACTGCGGGCATTCACTCAAAAGATGTGGTTTGATCCTCGGCTCACATCTAATGAAGTGCTTTTTTAAAATGAAAACGTATAGTGGAGCGTTAATTTGCTGTGTTTTTGGAATAAAGTTTGGTGAATTGCATTGAGCTGTCTGTGGTGGTCTTTACATTTTAGTACTGCTCATGGCTTTATGGTTCTGCCTGACAAGCTGCTTCATTTTTGGGATTATCACTTTAAATTCACTAAAACTGATAATTTGTTAGAAAATGCTAGATTATACAAAAAAGCATTTCAAGTAATCCATGGATATCCTACTCAAAAATTAGTAAACAGATGTAGTAGCAGGCTTGGTGGAGACCTTTTCCAGCACATACAGGGTTTAGACAATGCCATCAAGCTAAATGTTGCAAGTAAGGCAAACTCTATACAAGTAGCTGTACAAATGATTATTAAGCAAAAACAGCTACTGAATCCAGGTTAAACATGTTTGTCTGGGTTTTTCAAATTCTGAAATACCAATAGTTAGAAAGAATCCAAATGCAGAGAGCAGGTGGTATCTCTTTGGGTACGACCTGTGTTTCTGTTAGGAGATAGTGAGAAAGTGTTGAAAACATTGGGAATGGATCAAAACAAAAAGATAAAGGAAGGAAGACATCCATCTCTAGGTAAGGCTTACACTAGGACTACATAAAGACCCAATTTGGGGGCCAAAGGTTATTACAAAAGCCCCAAACTAACCCACAGGGTGTATTCAATGTACTCAAAGTACATCCTGATCTGCAGGCTTTATGGTCAGCAAACGACAGCATAAATCCACTTTGCACAATAGTTTCAGAGATAAAAAGTGTCTCCACAGGTCCCAAACCCTACTACTCCCCCTGCATTTACAGTTTTGCCAGAAACTGCAATACAAACTGTACAACGGGCACCAGGTGCACAGACAATTGTTAGCTTTGTCTGCTCTGAGAGACAGCTGAAGAACACCCACAAAATATTCAACTAAATGACTAGGGGTCTGACTTGACCACTTTAAACTTGGGAGCTGAGGGTATACTGTTTGTAATACTCTAGGCAGAGGCAGAAACAGGACAAGGTTCTGACTGATAGTGGAGCAGCAGTTTCAGTTACTAACAAAAATCTGCCTGGAGAGGTTCATCTTTCTACACTCTTACCAGGGTATAAAGGTTCTACAGTACAGGCACATCACAGTCAACATTTTATTTATTTACTTATTTATTTGCAGTTGGTTTACCAGGATAGTCCATTGGGCCATTTGAACCCATTTTCAATGGAGTCCTGGGGAGAAAAGCTCCAATAGCACTCTAGGTTACAATAGTTTAAAGATTATATTTATACAAAGGTTGCAGTTTTGAACAAGACCTTTACAATTTATACAGCAAACATTGCAAGTAATACACACTATTGATGAGGTTGGAGTTAAAACTGACTGGCAATGGAACATTGCATTGTACAGCAGAGAGGCATTTCTTCTTAGGAATATACAGTTCATAGTTACAGTCTGATTCATTGTTTACAAAATACATATAGTAGCAGCAGTCTGATGCAATATATAACTAACATATAAGTACTGGAATAAAAGTATATGGAGAGATGAATAGAAGGAGAAAGTTTTAGAAGAGAATAAGATCGAGAGAGAAGTGAGAAAGAGAGAAAGAAGGAATCTAAGGCCTTGAATGAGGTGAGGAAGGGGTTTGTTTCCATAGAAGAATGTAACAGGAGTTTGATATCATTTGTTATGTGGGGAGAGAGCAGGAGCATTCCCATTGGGATATTAGGTGTGAGTGAAGAGATTTTTTAAAAGAGTAATGGTTAGAAGTAGTACGAATGGAGGGTGGTAGGGAGTTCCAGAGACGTGCTAAACCATAGGATAGAAGATTTTTGCCTGGTGGACGGGATGGTTTGTGCACTTCTATTAGATTTTGATTATTGGACCTTAGTACTCGATCAGGAAGGTACATCTTAAAGGTAGAAGAGAGTGAAGGACAGAGGGTGGGGTTAAAATGAGCTTATGTACAAGAGTTAGTTGTGTATAGATGAGTTGATTTGGTAGTTCTAGCCATTTTAGTTTTTGGAGAGAAGGACAGTGATGGGAGGATGACTTTTGGCTGGTAGCAAATTTGGCAATTTTGTTGTAGCAGGAGGAAAGTTGAGATTTAAGAGAGGATTGTAGGTTAGTGAGAAGAGGAGTTCCATAGAGAAGGGAGGGGATAAGAAAGGAAGTAGAGAGAGTTACTTTAGTGGCAGGGGTAAGGTAGTTATTTTGTCGGTAGAGCATGCCTAGTTTTTGATGGGTCTTTTTGATGTTTAGTTGTAAGTGGGAATGGAATTTAAGCTGGTTGTCAATTTGGACACCAAGTAATTTGGTCTCTGATACCAGTTCCAGAGGTATATTGTTATGGCTAGTGATAGTGAAGGAGTTAAAGTTGAATGAGGTAGTTTTAGAGGAGTAAATACCATTAGTTTGGTTTTAGAGGCATTTAATACAAGGTGGTTTCTTTTCATCCATTGCTCAGTGGTTGAAAAAGCTTCTTGTGTAAGTTTTAGGAGTACAGGGGTAGATGTGGCAGAGCAAATGATAGTTGAATCATCTGCATATTGGATGATATTTGAGAGAGGAATAGAGTTCTGGAAATCATTTATAAATATATTAAAAAGAAGGGGACCTAATATGGATCCTTGGGGGACTCCGGTTGGGGTATTAAGAAATGAGGAGGTGGCCTTTTTCCATTTTGCTGCTTGATATCGGTTAGATAAGTAGCTGGAGAACCAATTCAAGGAAGAAGGGGATAGGTTAAGTTTAGAGAGTTTAGTTAAAAGCAGGCTATGAGAGATAGTATCGAAGGCTTTAGAAAGGTCTAGTAGAAGGGTGGAGACAATAAGGCCAGAATCCCGGGCTTTGTTAATAGTTTCAAGGAAGGAGAGAAGGGCAGTCATAGTACTATGATTTGGCCTGAATCCATGTTGTGTGGGTGTTAGAAGCTGTTTATCTAAGAGGTGTGGAAGAAGTTGTAGTTGTATGCATTTTTCTAAGAGTTTAGAGATAGGAGACAGGATAGCAATGGGACGGAAGTTGGTAACATTATTGTTGTTGCTCCTTTATGTAATGGTATAATGAAGGCCTTTTTCCAAATTTTGGGTACTATGCATTCCTGGATTGAACGGTTAATTAGAATACTAATGGGGTAGGTGACTGCTTCAGTGGCTAGACTGAGAAAATAAGCAGGGATATCATCTGGAGCATTGGAGCATGGCTTCAATTTCTGAAGGAGTTTTTTTATAGTAAAAGTGGGAATTGGTTTTAATGAGAAGGGAGGACACTGGGAAGTGTGGGAAGTAGGGGAAGGAGATGGAGAGGGGTGAGTGATAGTAGAAGAAGGGGTAAAGGATTGTGAGTTAGTGGGGGAGAGTGAAGGAGTGGTGGAAGAACAGGAAAGAGTAATGGTAGAGGAAGGAGGAGGTGATGTGGAGATTGTGGTGGTATTAGAGAAAGAAGAAGTAAGTTTAGAGATAGAGTCAATGAAAAAAGTGTTAAATTGGGTTGCTAAGTCAGTAGTTTTTTAAACCAACAGAATATTCCAGGTAAAGAAATTCAAGTTTCATTTTTAATACACTCCTGGTGTGACTCAACTATACTGAGTATAGATTTATTAAATACATTAGGAGTAACAGTTGATTTAATCAACAAAGTACTTTGGAGAAGGTTTCATAACAGTCCTTAACAAGAGAGCTTAGACTACTTAATAAGGGTGACAAAATTCTGTAGTGCATAGATGATATACTGATTCAAACAGTGACTTAAAAAGAACACTTGCAGATAATACATCATGTTTCAGGCTTTATGAAAAGCAAGTTATAAAGTGAACTTGCAGAAAATGCAATTGTTACAAGAATCAGTAAAGTGCCATGGCATTACTATATAGCGTCAGAGTAGGCTCCCTACAAAGAAAGGGTGCAGCATATCTTGTAGATGCCACTGCCCAACACTGTAAATGATTTGAAGAAGTTCTTAGCAGTAATGAATTATAGCTGTGAATTCACAGAAAATGATGCTATTACTGCAGAACCATTGTATAAATTGCTTAAAGCAGGTGTGGCAGTAATAGATGTTGTATAATGGACAGAGACAGCACTGAAAGCAGTGCAAGATTTTAAACAGAAGCTAGTGATAGCTACTCAGTTAATCAGGCCTACGTTGTGGCATCCCTTCTATCATCAGGCAGCTACCTGGGAAGACAGCATCTCTGTAGTTACTTTGCAAAAATGGTCAAGGAATACACAGAGGGGAATAGAGAGTAAATTTAAACCAGTCACCTTCTTCAGTGACATTTAACTCCAGTTGAGGAATGGTACCATCCTTATATCCAAGCAATGTTAGCTATATACTGGGACTTAAGCACTCAACTTACATTACACAGTTTGCTCCAGTAATAGTGCAGGCACCACATCATGCTATCAAGACTCTTTAGTATTCTACAAGGTGATGAGCCAGACAAGATTTGCCAAATGGCACACTGAATTTAAACAAAGAAATGTGACACTGGAATCAGGGTATCACTATTATCTATCTTAGCATTTGTTGTATAATGGAAATCCCCACAGCTGTCAAGATGAAATTCTGTAAGCTGCAAAGTCTCCATTTTGCAAATACTTTAGTACAAATTGCAAATGTATTTAAGTGGATGGAGCTAGATATTAGACTAAAGGAAGTTACAAGACAGGGTTTGGAGTCTATGTTGTTAATGCAAGTACAACACAGTTGTACAAAGTTAAGTTACCCAGTAATATGTCAGCATAAACAGCTGAGATGGAGATAGTGTTGTAAGTATTACAAATGGCAAAGGAAGGAGATGAGAGAGTGAACATTATCAATGATAGTTCATATGTAGTGACAGATCTTACCATACATTTAACAGTTTGGAATAGAATGGGTTTTATGGACAGTAGCAACAAGCAAAAATAGCATACTAAAACAATTATATAAATTTTAAGTTGGGAGAATAGCACTCTCTCAAATGGAGTGTATGCAAGGTTAAAGCAGACAAGACTGTTTGAGACCACCTGCATTATCAGAGAAATGCAGGTACAGAGGCTGCAGGTAAAGAAGCAGGTAAAACAAGAATACCTTTATATTCCACACCAAAAGTCCGGGTCAGTAAAGTTAATGCACATACAGAGGAAGCTGTTGATGCTGAAGGCCTAATGTTTTACAGAAGTGTCAGCATCAAACAGATGAATGCAGCAGGTTAAAATATTACCACTGGGACAAGGAGTAGAGATTTATGTGTTTGAAACTCAAAGAGGTCAGTCAAATTTTGCCATATCTATCAGCTCCTCTCTGTTACCAGATATTGGAACATATGTCAGCAGAAAAGCTATGGCTAATAGTAAAACACAAGCATTGGCATCCACATTTGAAAAAAAAACTTCTGCAAGAACATAGTAGAGGAATGAATAATATGCTTACAGACAAATTCAATCTGTAAAAAAACACAGTTACAGAAAGTTCCAATATCAGAGGGAACATGGTGCAGTGTGCAGACATATTATGCAGGTCCACTGCATCCTACTATTGGAGGGTACAGTTACTTTCTGGTTGTTGTAGATACATTTTTTAAATGGGTTAAAGTAATACCAATCAGAAACTGTACAGCAAATAAATACATATTTTCACACTGAGGTTGACTTCAGATAATAGAGTCAGATAATGGTCCACAACTGACCAGACAAGTCAAGAAAGAGATATGCAATCCATTGAGGATGCGAAAGAGATGTCATGTGGCAAACCATCCTCGGTCAAATGAAACTGTAGAAAGAATGAACAGAACTCTTAAAGAAAGGGTAAATAAAAGCCTGTCTAGTAAAAGGAACCAACTGGGTTCAACATTTACTAGGTATTCTGTTAGCAGTCTGAGTATCTCCAAGTGCCAAGACAAGTATTACAACTTATGAGCTGATGACAGGCAGGCAGATGCCAATGCATTTTCCATTTGGTCTTAATGTACCAGTTTCCACTCCTTAAGTTACAGCAGTACAGCATAATGACAGGACTGACTGCACTTATATTTTTGCTCTACTATTTATAAATAACCTGAATGGACCTCTCCAAAACACCGGCCAGCAGGTCATGCAGAAACAGTGCAAAGTGTAACAGCTAAGTAATTGTGATGTTATTCCAGGAATATAAATGATAGTTTATTCTAATTCCAAGGCCCAGTTAATGCTATCTGCACATATACAAGTTGTTCACATCCGTTCACTGATTCACAAGCAGGGTCGATATCTTATTTTCTCGACTATCACTGTCATAAGTGTGTTTTTCCCTTTATCATTACTGTCCTTCTTACGTGGAAACTGCTCTTTCTCTTCCATAATTTGCTTCATATTTAGCTATTTTGAACTGTCTCTCTCGTGACTCTACAGCTGTATGTTTACTAGTGAGTTTATTTTTATGTGAAAGTCTACCTGCACACATCCCTCTCAAGTGGCCACAACTTTGCAGAATGTCCAGATTTTCACCTCGTATCTTTGGTCTGTTTCTCATAAAATTTGTGTTTTTCTGCAAATTGTGTGTGCGTGTGTGTGTGTGTGTGTGTGTGTGTGTGTGTGTGTGTGTGTGTGTGTGTATATACATATATATATATATGTATATGGATCTAGGATGTTTGATTGAAAGATCAAACGTCCAAATCCATAACCACCGAACATACTTTAACGAAAGCGCTTTAACCAGAAAAGCGCTTTTGTTAAAGCGTGTCAATAAAAAAAAAAACACTACATTTATGTGCCCCCCACACCCTCCCTACTTTAATATACTCCCCCCGAGACCGCACTACAGTGGGGAAAAGGGAATTTTCCCTTATCCGCATCGTAGTATGGCCTCGGCAGCAGGCATACTTATGCAAAAGTGCTCCTTCGGTGAAAAGCACTTTCACATAAGTATGCTCGCACTTAATGGATTCGGACGTTTGATCATTCAATCAAACGTCCTAGATCCATATATATATATATATATATATATATATATATATATATATATATATATATATAGGTGCACTAGACAATCTTGAAATACTGAAATGTCGAATTTCAGTATTTTGAGACTGAACAGTGGAAAGTGCAGTTAAATGAAATTGCACTATGTCGAATGCGGAAATGTCAAATCCACTATCGTGGTGTCGCATTCATGATGTGCGGTACGATTTGTGGATTTATGTGGGGTTTCGGGTAAGTGGTGTTTATGCTGGAACAAGCTATCCGTCTATGTCAAGCAAAGTTTCTCATTAACACTCTTCAAGAAAAATCTTGATGAGTGGATGGGAGATAGGAAATACACCCCATGGATAACTTCTGTGGCTCTGCTAGACAGGGGCACAGGAAATTAACTTTGTTGGGTGGCATAAGCCAGGGAACCTTGTTGGCTAGGCTTACTTAGGCCCTTAGGCCGATAGCCTAGTACCTACCTATGAACCTATGTAAGGGTATTGGGTAGGGATTTTCGTGTGTGTGAGCGTGTGTAATGGTGTTTTTTGTGTGTTTAGTGGAAGCTCAGAGTTAGTATACATAAGTGGGGGGTGGGGGGTGCATGGGGGCTTACCCCCCTGCTTATTGGTAGGGTAGGTGTGTTTGTGTGTTATGTTGTGTTTGTGTGTGCTGTTTTGTTTGTTTTACTGTAGTTAGGTAGGTGTATGGGTTTGTTGGGTGTGTGTTTGTTTGCTGGTGTATGTGTGTGTGTGTGTGTGTGTGTGTGTGTGTGTGTGTGTGTGTGTGTGTGTGTGTGTGTGATCATGATTGTGCTTTTCGTGGTTTTGGGTTTTCGGGTATGTGAGTTTTCTACTATTCAGTCTCGAAATACTGAAATTCGACATTTCAGTATTTTGAGATTGTCTAGTGAATCCATCTATATATATATATATATATATATATATATATATGTATAGATATAGATATATATATATATATATATATATATATATATATATATATAGATATATATATATAGTACAGTTGTGTACACATCATAAATGTAGATGTTTGAGTGTATTCGCTGTTGCAGTCATTACATTTGGGTAATCTGTTGGCAGGTTGCCCTCAGTCAGCCTGAATAACAAAGTCTTGGGTCCTGCGTCTGTTGCTGGCTCCTCTTCCATGATGTCAGGTCGTCAGGGGTATAAAACATGCAGCCAATGCCATTTTAATCAGTTTTTTCTTGCCCCAGATGTCAGGTGCCCCCCAAATGGGGAACAAAAATATATATATGTATATATACATGTACTTTAGAACACAAAAAATTTACCTTCAACTAAAAGCAAATGCATCACAAAGGCTTTTGAGCATAGTGAAGGAAACAATAGGTATAATAATAGAGAAGAAAGGGGGCTGGCGGGTGGGTAACCCGGACTGCAACAGTGAATACACTCGAACATCTACATTTATGGTAAGTGTACACAACTGTACTATGTTCTTTGTGTTTCACTGTTGCAGTCATTACATTTGAGTAGAATCCCAAAGCTATGGATGGGAGGATGGAATTATACAGCATTAGGAGCAGCTATAAGGCCCTGCAGGACAGCAGTGGCAAAGTCTGCCCTGGATTTAGAAAAGAGAGGTAAGTGGTAATGTTTTGTGAATGTGTGAACTGAGCTCCAAGTAGCAGCTTCTAGAATGTCTCTGGTAGGAACCCCTCTGAGAAAAGCTGCAGAAGTAGATGCAGCTCTGGTAGAATTGGATCTGAACCCCTTGGGGACAGGTTTACCATGGTGCATGTAGCAGAAACGAATACAATGGCTTATCCATTTTGAAATAGTCTGCTTAGATATAGCCTTCCCCTCCGCCCCTGCAGCAAATGCCACCAGTAGGTGCTCAGACTTTCTTAGAGATTTTGTCCTGTTTAAGTAGAATCTTAGTTGTCTGTGTACATCCAATGAATGCAGAATCCACTCCCCTTGTTCTGCGGATTTGAGGAAAAAAGTTGGCAGATGAATGGTCTGGTTAAGAGCCACACTGGATACCACCTTAGGCATAAAAGAAGGATTGGTCCTGAGGGCTACCCTGTCCGGGTAAAAGATAATGAAAGGATCCACTGCCATGAGAGCCTGTAGTTCTGAAACCCTTCTAGCTGAAGTAACTGCTAAAAGAAAGGCTGTCTTCCAAGAAAGAAATGTTATGCCTGCAGTAGCAGCTGGTTCAAAAGGAGGTAGGGTGAGTTTTTCCAGCACAAAATTGAGGTCCCATGCAGGAGTCAGTGCTCTCCTGGGAGGTCTCAAATTTTTGGCCCCTCTGAGGTGCTGCTTTAGCAGGGGATGAGAAAAGAGAGGAGGCTCTGTGTTGTAATGAGCCGAGATGGCAGAGGCATGGATTTTTATAGAAGAAAAAGATAGGCCCTTGTGAAGCATCTCAGTTAAATATTGCAAAATCTGAGGAATATTGGGCATTGCTGTGTTTATTCCTTGTTCTTGGTTCCAGGCACAGAATCGCTTCCATTTATCAGCATAAGATTTTCTTGTACTAGGCCTTCTAGCCTCCAAAATGACATCCATCACAGGTTTACTGAGAGGTGTGATTGGTGAAATTAGTTTATTAGCCATGCTGCAAGATTCAGAGTTTGGAGCTGAGTGTGCAGAATTTGATAGTTCTGCTGAGACAACAGATGAGGTGTCTGAGGCAAGTACCATGGAGGAAGGTGTGACATATTCCTTAGAAGCGGGTATCAGTGTTGATGAGGCCAGTCCGGAGCAATCAGAATCATTTTTGTTTTTTCCTATCTGACTTTTAGTAAAACCTTGGAAAGCAGAGGCAGAGGGGGAAAGGCATAGACTGATAAGTTTTTCCAGCTGAAGGATAGAGCATCCACTTCCAAGCTTTTTTGCGATGAGTTCTTGTGCAGAATTTGTCTAACTGGTAGTTTTGGGGAGAGGCAAAAAGATCTATGTCTGGGCTCCCCCATTTTTGTGTCAACATGCTGAAGATTTGTGGATCCAGTTTCCATTCATGTGGGTCCATAAGATTTCTGCTTAGGTCATCTGCCAGAGTATTTTGCTTTCCTGGCAGGAACTGAGCTTGTAGACACATTTGGTAAGTCAAGGCTGTGTTCCACAAGGCCATGGCTAGTCTGCAAACAGGGTAGGAGTGGGTACCCCCCTGCTTGTTTATGTACCACATAACTGTGGTGTTGTCCGTCTTTATCAGTAATTGTCCTGGATGAAGGAAGTCCTTGAAGGCTGTCAGAGCATTCTGTACAGCCTGCATTTCTTTCTGGTTGACATGTAGGTGCATTTGATTTGGGCTCCATTCGCCCTGAATGCATCTCCCTGCCAGATGGGCCCCCCAAGCATAGTCTGATGCATCTGTAGTCAGGGTTTGGGTGGCAGGGGGTAGAATGAATGACAGTCCCTTGTTTTGGTGACAGACCTCTGCCCACCAAAGGAACTCCTGTTGCAGGCAAGGAATGAGAGTAATCATTGTTTCCAGGCTGTGACAATGTTGACTCCATAAGCTTTTTAGGTACCATTGAAGTTTCCTCATATGCAGTCTTGCATATGGAATTAGTAGAATGCATGATGCCATGAACCCCAAAGCCTGCAGAATTTGTCTTGCAGATAGCTGGGTTTTTGTGGCCACTTGTTTGAAGTATGTTATCAACTGAATTTGTTTGCCTGGTGTGTCTGGTGTGAGGTCAGCCATCTGGGCAGTTGTATTCAAGCTTGCACCCAGGAATGTAATTATTTGAGAGGGTACCAGTTGTGATTTCTTTTCATTTATGGTGTACCCTAGGCATGTTAGAAGCCTTTTTGCAAACGCCAGATGATGTAGAAGAGTGTCCTTGTCCTCTGTCTGAATTAGACAATCGTCCAGATAAGGATAAATTTTAATGTTTCTTTGTCTGCAAAATGCAATTACTAGTGCCAGGCACTTTGTGAAGACCCTGGGCACAGTAGATAAGCCAAAGGGCAGTGCAGAGAACTGGTAATGCAAACAGCCTGCTTTGAAGCGGAGGTATCTTCTGCAAGATTCCCTGATTGGGATATGCAGGTAAGCCTCTTTTAAGTCTAGAGTTACCAACCAGGCATTCTTGCCTAGCATAGGCAGTAGCTGTTGTAGAGTCAGCATCTTGAATTTTGGAATATCCAGGAAAGTATTATAAGTCCAGAATTGGACGCCACAATTTGTCTTTTTGGGTACCAGGAAAAGTCTTGAATAAAAACCTTGTCCTTTTTCCTTTTCTGGTACTGGTTGAATAGCCCCCATATCCATGAGGGACATGACTTGTTTCTGGGTCTCTGCCCACTGATTTGAGGGCAGATCTGGCCATCCGTCTGGAATTGGCAACATGTGGAAATGAAATCTGTACCCCTGGGATACTATATTTAAAACCCACTTGTCCTGGGTAATTAGATGCCAATTTTGAGCATGAAGTGCTAGTTTTCCCCCCAAAGGGGCTGCCAAAAGATAAGTGTTTGGAAATGGCAGAGGAAAGTCATTGAGACTGTTTACCATAGGGTGGTGCTTTGCTACTTCTAGATTTGGAGGTGGAGGCGCCCCATTGTTTTGTCCTGTAAGATCATTGTGGCTGAAACCTGGAGCCTTTGGCGTATCTGGGTTTGACCTGAGCGGCTCTGCTGGGTACTGGAAAGGACCAATTCTTAGTAGGCCAGTGCCTACTGAACCTGGGTAGCTGCACTTGCAAGAAATCTTTTACAGTTTGCATATTTATTTATTTATTGACATTTGTTAACCAGGTTTGTCCAACTGGGCTTGTGGCCCATTTTCAGTGGAGACCCAAGGAGAAAAGCTCCAGTAGTACATTTTAAAACAAGTACAATTTTAAACAATATTGATATAATAGCAATTATAGATTTAGCATAGATTTAGCTTTGTCTTCCATCTTTTTTAAAACTTCTTCTGCCTTATTTCCAAACAGACTGTCCTGCTGTAAAGGAGCATCCAACAATTTAGCTTTAACATGATCAGGCAGATTTTGCTCCTTAAGCCAAGCATTCCTTCTTATCACAGATCCAGTTAAGGCGGCCCTGCAAGAGGCCTCCAAGGATTCAAAACCACATTGCAAAGTATGCTTTCCAACTTGTTCAGCTGAATGCAATAAATCCTGTAACTCTTTATTTTCCACACAATCAGAAATCAACATAATTTTCTGTTTCAGTAAGCCCATGACATGCTGCTGATATTTAAGCATATAAAATTGACAGTTTAAAGCCCTGATTGCCAGGGTTGCAGATGTATAAACCTTCTTACCCCATCTATCCAGCGCCCTGGAGTCTCTATCAGAAGGGGTAGGATTTTAAGCAGTAGAAGCCTTAAAATCCTTGGGACCCTGAGAAATAGTTTCAGGGTCAGCAGTAGGATTTTTGAAAAGAAACGTGTAGTAGTCAGGAACCCAGTAATATCTGTCTGGCTTACTAGGAGCCGGAGGCAGGGAATCAGGAGCCATGCTGGATTCTGAGAAAACATCATCAACAATGTCTAACTGTAATGCCAAAGGCCTATGCTGAGGAAGAAGAAGAAAGCCCCTAAGCCTCTTTTTGGATTCTGAAAAGTCCTGACTCTCTCAATGAAAATGTTCCCTTAAGGTATGCAAAGTCTCTCCAAAAGAAAAATCCTCAGGAGGAGAAACAGAAGGGATGGATTCTTATGCATCAGAGTCCTCATAAGGGGGGATAGAAAATTCCTGATCAGAAGAGGAATCAGAAGAAATGGAAACCTGATCTGAAGATTCATAATCAGTGCCTTGCCTAGGCCTCTTAGCAGGAGGGGGTTGGGAACCCCTGATCAAGGTAATTAAATCTTCAGCCATTTTGATCATTTGTTTTTTAGGCATAGGGGCCTGAGCATGTGGCTCATGCATCGGTTTTTTAGACATAGTAGCTGGTTTTGGCCTTGTTTTTGATGATGGTGTCAGTTTAATATACAAATCTTTAGGCCTGAAAACACCCTCAGAAGCCAGTGCCTGCTCAGTGGCTCCAGACCCATCCAAGGGAGAGACATCCGCCTGTTCAATACTTGAAGAATCTCGTGGCATACCGGACTCTGAATGGGTCTCGGTAGAGGCCAGTGACTCAAAAGTAGCGGGCATCAGGGGCTGTGAAAACGCCTCACTGAGTACCGGCGAACCGACGACTGGCTTAGGAGAAGCTTCAGTATCGGTTTTGGACCTCGACAGTCTGTCTCTTTTTCTTTGTGTTTTTTGTGAATTCCGGTAGTCGGATTGCTAACCGACGACATTTCAGGATAGTTGAATCTTGAACTGAAGTATTTAGAAGCAAAAATATACCGACGCTTAATACAGCGTTGGTTAAATTTAGCACAAAACCGACAACAAGGCATGTTGTGGTCAGGGCCTAGGCAAGGAATACAGTACAAATGAAAATCCTTATGAGGTATTTGCTTCCCACAAGTAATACAATTATTAACTTTTACTGACATTGGTAAAGAGCAAGAGAAAGTTTCCCCAACGGGGTACTTAGCTTTAGTTTGAAGACTTCGGTTCTGAAACTCGAAAACGAAAATTTCAGGAGTCAGCCGACCGGCACTTGTGAACTGCTTCTGCTTCGGGCACCACGTGGCAAGAAAGACTGATTAAAATGGCGTCGGCTGCATGTTTTATACCCCTGACGACCTGATGTCATGGAAGAGGAGCCAGCAACTGACGCAGGACCCAAGACTTTGTTATTTAGGCCGACTGAGGGCAACCTGCCAGCAGATTACCCAAATGTAATGACTGCAACAGTGGAACGCAAAGAACATATATATATATATATATATATATATATATATATATATATATATATATATATATATATATATATATATATATATATATAGGGTCTATATCATACGAGCGAATCGCACAAATTGGGAACACTCATAATATTGAATGTACCAGACCTCAAGCTTAACCCCCCCGCTAAATATATATTCCAACTCCGAGATCGCACTACAGTAAGGAAAGGGCAAATATCCCATTCTTCACTATACCGCGATCTCAGAAAAAGCACTTCAAGGTCCAGTACATTTGATATTATGAGCATTCGCAATTTGTGCGATTTGCTCATATGATATAGACCCATACATATACATATCATAAAATAAAATACAAAAAGCAATTATCCAGTCGGAACCTAAATTAAAATATTAGTCATTAATCAGTCAGAAAATATTATTACTAACAAACTGGGACTTAATTAAAAAATCTGCACTGGCATTAAATATAACTAATAAAAGAGGAAAAAAGCACTCTCCTCAAACTAAACAACTCGGATGACAAATAAAGTCTACCAAAACTAAATTTGAGGTAAATTTGGCCTTCCAGGCCAAGGACAACTACAAGGCATTCTTTAGCTATGTCTACAACCTAAAAGGCAACACACAGTTGTGTGCAGAACTCATTGTAACTGCAGTAACCTATACTGAGCCAGATGATATAGCAAACCTACTGGCTGACAATTCAGCTCCAACTTTACCCTTCTCTCCACATCAACATTCCCTCAAGAAGTACCATAAAATATAACTCCCCTGCTATCACTACAGAAGAGATCCTTAATGCTCTCTCTGTGGCCAAGAACACTGCATCAGTGGGCCCAGACAATATCCAAGGTTATCTTCTAAATAGCATGAAACATGATCTATCAGACCCTCAGGAATTGCTATTTAACTGTAGCCTCCAAACAGAATTTGTGCCTCATGAATGGAGAACAGCAACCATAATCCCTCTGCACAAAGTTGGGCCATCTACAGACCCTGGAAACCTTAGACCTATAAGTCTCACTAGTCTCATATGCAAAGCCATGGAAAGAATTATCATGGAAATGATCAGTAATGACATAGAAAACCTCTACACACTGGACCCAGTCCAATCTGGTTTCATGAAGGGCAAATCATGCCTATTCAACCTGGTGGACTTCTTTGAGAAGGTCACCAAAGCAATGGATGAGGGCAAAATGGTTTACACTGCCTACCTTAACCTGGCCAAGTCATCTGACACAATCCCCCTCTCAGGCATTGTTGACAAATTTAACAGGTTAGGTACAAGCCTTTATTTAACCTGTTGGATAGCCAAATGACTCACAGACAGGACCCATGAAGTTAGAGTTGGTGAGTCCACCTTTACAAAGAGGCCAGTCAAAAGCACAGTCCCTCAGTAATCAGTTCTGAGACCGCACTTTTTTGGCATTTACTTCTCTGAAGTCAAGGCCAATGTCAATGGCCTCTGGCTGACTAAATTTGCAGATGATTGCAAATTAGGAGCTATCATTGAATCTCACACTGACACAAATGTTCTCCAGTAAGGGCTAACAGAGACAAACAACTGGTGCCAGAGCCATAGACTAAAACTAAATGCCAAGAAATACATAATAGTATCTTTCAGGAAATCATCCACCCCTGATAACTATCATATTGACAACACACCTCTAAGAGTTAACCCAATAGTCAGGGACTTGGGGATATGCGTAGACAATAATCTAGCCTTTGACCACCACGTGCTACAGTAGTGACTAAGTAATTCTATGTTGTGCAACTTATAAACAAATCCAAGATCCAAGTAAGTCATTGTTCCACTGTATTCGGTATTCATC
The DNA here is from genome assembly GCF_019279795.1 of Protopterus annectens. Lineage (NCBI taxonomy): Eukaryota > Metazoa > Chordata > Ceratodontiformes > Protopteridae > Protopterus > Protopterus annectens. The sequence goes on along the minus strand of NC_056737.1, from coordinate 1,359,602,778 downwards.
TGACCTATCATTGAGTATAGTGCCCCCTTTGGTATGTACCTTACCTGGCACTTCCAATAATTGGAAAATCCACAGAGGTTCCTCACTAAAAGAATACAGGGTGCAAGTAACATGTCCTATGCAGACAAACTCAAGGTCCTATCACTATATTCTCTCTCCTACAGACTGTTGAGGGGAGATCTATATCTGTCATACAAGGTATTGTCAGACCCCACACTGATGAATCTCCTGCATAGCCACAAAACAAACAGCACCAGAATTACCCATTCTAAAGATGTAAACCTTGTCTGTGACATGAATAGGGCCTGCTGGAGAGACAGGAATGTATCCCAGAAACTACACCTTCTCTGAAACAGGCTTCCCATCCATGTAAAGCAGAGTTCCTCCCTAACCCAATTCAAGTGTAACTTGGACAATTGGATGGGGAACAGGAAATTCATCCCTGGTTTGGTACCGATATCTCTAATGGATGCAGGCAACCTGTAAATGGCTCATCTCCCATGCCCCTGCTTGTAAATTTTTTTGCCTCCCAAGTCCCTGAACGTATGGGAAGCCCTACAAATTAGGGACAGCTAAAAGGTATGCCTTCACTATAATTCTAAAATAATACCAGAAAAGTACCTAATGTTATACGAACTACCACTGATGTAAATTTCATTTATAAAAATCTATATGAAGTATGAAACCCCTTATTCAATAGACTTAGCTGGGGAGCTATAACTAACATGACCAGAATGACGCTTAAGGAGGTAGTCTCCTTACCTGTACTGGCACTGGAGGTAGGCAGTCTGTACTACACACAAAAATCGTGGCCTAAAAGAGGTCAGAAACACTCAGGAGATGGGGTGAGTTTTTTGGCAATACAATCGTACCTGTAAAAATATAATGGTAATACCCAGAAGGGTGACCTCTGTGGAAAGTCACTGGCTGACCAAACTGTCTACAAAGATCTGTTGCTGTATGCTGAAGGTCTTTTAGCCTATGAAAACCTAGTATTTCCAAATAAACCCTTCTCAGAAGGTTCTGTGTTTCTGTTCTTTAGAAAATATAAATGACAATCTGCTTATCATAAACCCCACCAACACCACCCCTACAAATATTATAAACAAATAAATATGAATACATATTTTGCATAATAACTTATGAATCCTCACCAGAGCAGTTTCCACTTTTTCTCTCTGATTCCATGTGAGTGTACCGAACCAGATACCATAGCAGGGAATTCCTCATCCACTATTGATATGGAACTACAGCACAATTTCCGAATGCCTGATCTACATAAAACATGTGATCAAGAGAGAGAAAACGGATGCCTCTTAATGATCTGACACACACCAGCCGAAGCTTGTAATGCTTGGTGCTTTGGGACTGCTGGATATTTTCACTGTGTTTGGTATCACCAAAAAGAAAAGAAAAGGAAACTAGAGTCACTAAAGGACAGCCTGCTGCCAAGGAAGTGACAAAGCATTCAAATTACCTGACTCAAACTAGTGAATGACAGAAAACTTCTTTAGAAAATGCCATTTCATACTTAACAATGAGAATTTCCTTGATACGTAAAGATAAAATCTTGGCACAAGATTGTGGTTGATAGTACATGTCAGTGCAACCAAAATGGCTATCCTGGGCAATATACTGCAAGCAAGACACAAAAAGGATTTATTGGGACTGAGCCATTGTTCTGTTTTCTAATGAAGAAATGGTCCATGACTTTCTGCAGAAACTGAAGGTTGGTGTTTATCAATTTGTGTGCTGTAGTTGTTTCTCAGAGGCTGGTAAAGTTAACAATACTGAACGCTTTTTTTGAATTATTAGTCAGTCTCATACTTAAATTCACAACTAAATGCATATGTATATGTGATAACAGCCTTCAGCCAGCAAGGATGCTACATTCATTAAACCCTTTTGATCTATTACATACGTCCGCCTGTAGTTAATATAAGTACTTCTGAAGGAGCTGAATCTCAGGGAAGGGTAAATTTCGTGTACTGAATACACAACACTGTATGGTTTGTGAGATGCCATCTGATGACATAACCTCAAGTTCCGTGAACTAACAGATTAGATACAAACGAGCCTCAAGCTCAATGAGATTCCTCCTCTTTTTAATGTATTGGATGAACATTAAGCCAGTTTCATCTGTATGGATCCCAGAGATCATTTTACTAATGCACTTTTGTATTTAACACTTCATGTTAATGTTACATCTCATTAACAGCAAACAACTATCAGAGCTAAAATAATGAACACCACTGCCGCCAACCACGTTTGAAGTAAGAATATAGGTCGGCATCATAATATGACAGCACTGTGTTCCAGAACTGAACAACTGCTGTAAGTATTAACACGATTATAACCGCAGGATTTCATAATATCACCATTTTGCTAAGCACGCTGCAGTTTCTGGGTACAGCTCAGTTATCTATGTAACTCCTCTCAGATCTATATGTTATGATGGTTTAGGCTTAGGACTATTTTCCTCTGAATCAGTCTGATGAGTTTTCCATATCACAAATTCTAACAATAGAAATTCAATTTCCACATGTAATCAGAAAGACAAAAGTTCAAAACTGAACTCATATCCCTTTTTTGTGATAGCAAAGCCTTCTCCACACATATATACAGACCATGGAGGAGCTTCGTCCACTTCACTTCCCCCTCCCCCACTTAACATAATCATAAGTTCTGTGGTAGCCTGTTTTATGGACACTATATATCTGTGGCAGATGGACAGCAAAGGGTAGGGTGTTATGCAAAATAATGGATCCTCTAATTTAAGCAGTTTCATTAGAGAGCAGCCACAGCCTTCCTATAGACTTTTGCGAATAAAGTTACTGATGACTGATAACTTTCAAAGTCATGACTGTTAAGGTTTTGACTTGTTCATATGCATCTGAATTCAGTATTACTTTCTCAGCACTACAGCAGGTGGCTATCTTCTAATAGAGCAAGGAAGCCATCTTAGTAAAGAAGGTATGTAGGAAACAAAACTAGTTTCATTGAAAGGGCAAAAATCTGAGCTTTATTTGGTGGTAAGCTCCTCTTTCTAAAAGACACACACACACACACACACACACACACACACACACACACACACACACACACACACACACACACACCATGCAGGGAGCTGTACCCCCTGTACCCCCACTTAATGTCATTACAGTAGATAGTCAATTATACAAACTAATTGGGACCTGGGATAATTCGGAAAATCAAACTGTTTGGGTAATCAAACACATAACTGAATCAGGAAAAAAACTTCAAAAAAATCTTGTTTTTTCTGCATGCGGGAAATATAATGCACTGTGGCTTATCACTGTTTAATTCTTTTTCAGACCGCATGCTATTTTTATTGTTTGCAGGTTGAGAGATATGGACAAATAAGATCTACTCTTCTCTCAAACTACCTGTCTTTCTGGCTTAAGACCAAGGTCCTGTACATGCTACTTTGATCACCTGACAAAAAACAAGCTACCCCATGTACATTAGGCAACTGTCTTCTCTTTTACTAAGTCCATCCTGTCTAAGGTGACATATACATTTAGGGAAAAAGCCATGCTAAGTGGTTAGCTGTACATGTCTCAGAATTTCTAACATGGTACATTATAGTTATGCAGGAATACCCACAGTTTTAGTTGTACTAACATCAGAAGCAGACTGTACAGCTCAGTCATTGCTAATTTCCTTAATATTTTACTGATAACACTATCCTGTTTAGGCCATGGAAATATAACATAAACTGCCAGGTTACGGTATATGTAAAAGGACAGAGATTATAATCTCCTTAACTTTCTGTACAGCGGTACAGATTTAGTATACTTGATGAATATGAATTTAGTATTCCTTCCTCCAGCTCAAAGTGTAATAAATGGGTGAATAGGGCAACATATTTGGCATTCCTTGAATTCTGCACTGTAGTCACATAAATCACCATGGTTACAGTACTAAGGATCAAAAAGATTGAGCTACACCCACATCCAAAAAGGTCTGTGCCACAACTCATACTCACTGCTGTTTGCAAGTAAACACATCACAGACAATAACATCGCAATTCAAATATCCAGAGTCACAGCTGCAAAATAATGAAGGCTACAATTTACAGGCAGCAGATTCTGAATCACTAATGCTCGCATAGAATTAAAGATCAAAAGAGCAGTATATGTAAGGTAGCACAAACTATTAGGTTTAATTTAATTTTTGTTGAACTGTTTTTCATAACTATTATGTATTTATGCTAATATACCCTTATTTTTGTTTCCAGTCTATTGCAAACCTAAAAGTAATGTTCTCTTGATTTGTTCCACCATATGAGTAGTGTTATCCTCTAGATGCCATTTTTTTATTTTTTGCCAAATCTCTCACTCTAACCATCTAACCTCTGCCCCTTAACCCCTTCTATTCCACTCGATCCACCAGGGCCATGAGTCCTACAGCCCATTTATTCTCCTCAGGGTGACAATCAGGAGGCAGAAATGGTGCCACCATACATTGTGAGGGATCATGATTTTCTGGCTTAGTCCTAGCAACCCTGCCATTGCCATAGCTATGATGTCTGCTTGATGCTTACATATGGGGATGTTTATGCTCTTCTGCAAGCACTGCTCTGGTCTGGTTGTAGTGTACGGTACCATACTCCTTGTGTGACTGTGATCATTATCCTCACAGTGGATTAACCACAGCCCATGGCCCCTTCCATCTGAGGTAAGAAAGTTCATGTTAACTGCTCTAGTTACACCTCCCCATACAAGCTCCTCCAATAACTGAACTGCTCGCTGAACTCTGGTTGTGGGGGACATAATCCGGGCTTTATTGCTCTGTGTCACATTGCTGACCCTTTGTGATGTCAAGTTTTGTTGTTGAATGAATCACATTTGTTTAGCACTATGGCTATAACAAGGGCCTAGGAGACAAAGATGGGATCATAGAAAATGCGCCTGATCTGATTTTGATGATCTGCGCCAGTGATAACTCCTAGTAGCAGTCCATAATACCACATTATTTGACTAAAATATAAAAAAACTGCCACAGAAGAAATAAGAGCTCTGGTTGGCCCTAGACCTGTGTTCGTTTTTAGAACATGTGATAATTTGAAAGAAATATTCTCGAGGAACTTTACCAACAATATGGGTAATTATAATCATTTGACCCTAGGCACTTTCCCTTGTAATTCTTGTAACATGTGTAAATACATTACAACTACACAAAGCTATAGACATCCTGAAGGCATTTTTGAGTTCAAACCGAGAGGGCACTATGACTGCAATAGCACAAATTTGATATACATGGCGAATTGTTTATCTTGTCAAGCCTTTTATGTTGGCTTAACCAAAAGAAGATTAAAAGATCGCCTGTATAACCATATTTACGATATACGCAAGAAAAATGAAGCAAATGCCCTTGCTAGACATGTGAATCTGCACTCTACACATGAGTTTAGGTTTAGGGTCTTGCAGGCAGTTGAGAAGAATATTAGAATGGGGGACAATATCAACCATTTAGCAAAGTTAGAATTGAACTGGATATTTAAGACTGGGGCGCATATGGATCCTGGGATTAATAATTATATTTCTTTGAAACCAATCCTAAAACAGAGGTAATGCACCTAGGCCATTCAATACAAAAGTCTAGCCCACAAATGTATACATATTTTTTGCCCAACACTTTGCTTTGATCTCCATACTTTATGATACAATAGAGTTGCTATTGAATCATTCAATTAACATATAATAATTAGTATATAATAATTAGTTTACAGTGATTTATAGAGTTGATATTTTATCATCACATTTATTCACTATTTCAGTTTTTAATATATTTTTATACATATCCATCAATTTCAAGTGTCTGTGTATAGATATATCACTCTTAGATACATATGTATATTTATATGTACTTTCATGTTCACATTTTTATTTAGTTTATGTTTATTAGAAACCTAGGATTCGTGTGACGAGGTAATGCAATGTAATGTATTAGAATTGAATTAGTGATTACATCATTCGTACCTTATATCCGCACTTTCCTTTATTTCATTTTTTGCTTTATCTTCTACATAGAATTCATTATTCCCATGGCCCAGCAGTGTATTTAAATGGATATATTTTACCTAAGAGATCAGACTCATGAAGATGGGTGCTTAGAAGTGAATATTTTTATAATAATTTTTATAATATTTTCATAATATTTGCACAGATTTTTTATTGTCTACTGGTATACTTTGTAACTATATACAATTCACTTGTCATTTTTTAGGTCTCATATATACTTCATATTCGTCTACAATGATATTATGCATATTAATGTTCCATGCATTTTGTGCATTTGTGTTTAATGTTTGCGCAACATATCCTAGTCATTTTAACACAGGAGGTTATATAAGCGACTATATAAGCGACTAACTAGTTTATGATTATTTGTGTCCACTTCATGATTGAGATGCTACGTGTAAATATTTATTTATACATATTTTATATGCTTTATGTCATACTATTAACTTTTATTTTGGTCTTAAGTGCACTGTTGTACTTTATTTCCTGTGCGACGTCTAGAGCGTCTCGAAATGCTACCTCTGCTTAGCAGTATAAATTAAATTGAATCAACATAAATAATGTTAGGCAAGACTAGTTAATACAGCTGAACATCTATGGATCATGCTTTTTGTGTGATTTCGTGTTTTATATTTTTCTGTGTCCCCTAGAATTACGGTTCTCTTTATGGAGAACCTCCCTCTATCAACAATTAACATCTTTTAGCATTGTGCTATTTGCATTATACAGGGTGTGTTGTCACGGAAATATTTGGATAAGATGAATGAATGATTATATTCCCTCTTTAGATTAGTTTTACTAATAGTTGCTAATAGTAAGTGACTTATATGAAACATGTATTTTATTGATACTGGGTAATGGCATTAAGGTTGAACAATTGCAATAAATTAATGTGCACACCATAGTTTTATATTCTCAGTTTTCTAGTTGAAACTGCGAGACACAGGATTTCTGGTCGAGCTGAAGTACTAGGCTGTGTAACATCTTCTACAGGGCTTATTGTAAACTGTAAATTGATAATCAATTACTAGTTTAACTAAATCAGGTTGGCTAAATTGATGTGTGTCTTTTATTGGTTGATATCCACTATATAAGAAATGTTGTATTTGTTGCTTAAATAGATCTGATGAAGCGTGCACAGCGCACGCGAAAGCGCTTATCCATTCATTCTGTTTTATGTGCTGTTTGGAATAAAAGACAGTGATTTTATCCTACTTCTCGTGGTGTGTCCTTTGGAGTTTCAGCTTGCCTACTGGTTGCTGTTCTGCTTTGCTCCAGGATACTTTGGAGAATAGTGGTATTATTTTACGTTTTGGTCTTGTACTTTTGTACCGCTATTTTCACGCTATGGAGAAGGGAGATTTGGAATTGGACTATAATCCAACTAGACCATCTGATATGCCTAACATTGAAGCTTTTTTACCATCAAGAAATAATCCATTGCTGACAATGAACTTTCAGGACACGGTGAGCACAAATTTAACACCTAATATGCCTGAAGTTAACATCAATGAGTTTTATGACTTAGTCAAAGAATTAGAAAATAACTTATATAAGATACAGAGACTGTCTTGGCAGAAGAAGCACTTGCAAGCATGCATGCATTTCAAAGTTATACTGAGGGGGATGCGTGTTTTATGCATGCCGACGTATGGTCAGCTTTACCCCGACCTGTTGAAAAAATGGCAGGATCTGAATTTGGAGTTAGGCTTCAAATATATAAACTTACTACTGGAACATTTTGACCCTATTGAACATGATTTACAGACAAAAACTGATGGACTGTATAAAAATATAGTTGAACATTTCAAGTCTGAGACTTGTAACAGGAAACTCAATAATGTGTTAATGCAAATCAACAGTTACAGTGATAAATTGAGACTTGTGAAACAACGGAAACTAACTAGAGATGTTGAAAACTTTAGAATGGGCAACATCTTTGTTTGGCCCAGAAACAATGATCATGGTAATTCACGATCCAGTCACAACACCTATCTCCGTAACGGAGAATCGGAAACCGGAAGTCACGGCGCTTTGAATTTGGCGCCCTTGTCCGGAACTGCATCGAATCCAGTTGAAACGAGTGATGCAAGAAGACAACAAGTAGGAGAGATATTGGATGTTAGTACACCGCCTCCTAATCAGCTAGCGCTCCTCCCTGCTGATGACCCAGAGAACAGGTGCGATCAGGCGAACCAATGCCATGTTTAATAAACCATTAGATGCTCCTTTTCCCATCAGAATAGATCGATTCCCCAGAGGGAGATCAACGAGTCGAGGCCCCAGGAAACGGAAGAATTCACAGGACAGGTATGGGCCACAGAAAAAACAATTGAATTGACTGGTTTGGTTTATAATCACTCTTGCTTCACTTTATCTGACTCTGATTTATCCCTATTGAATCGAGGGTTGAACTTTATTCCCTCACAACCGAGCCTGCAGACAGAAACTTTCACTGACTTGAGATTGTTTGCTAGAAATATTGCCATTAAGATGTTTTTTGCGAACCAGAAATTAACACAAGTCAGTGATGAAAATGTAACGCCTTTTAAATTTAAGTGTAAGAGTACTTTTTCTCCTCAACTGCCACATATGGTAGAATGCTTTGTTAAATCTTGTGAAGTAGATATGTATAAGTTCTATTCATCCAAGCATGTTAACAACAGGTTTTGCAACTTAGATAGAAATGAATTTAACTCACTCAATGTGTTACGGAACAACCAAGATATTATAATAACTGCTGCAGACAAGGGAGGGGGGGTTGTATTGCTGGACAGATCTGAATATATTGACATCATTGAGACTTCCTTTAGCTCTGATACTACCTATAAAGAACTTGGTTTGGAGCAGGTTGTGAATATTATCAATAACATCAGCGATAATATTTATGATTTACTTATGTGCCGTCAGATCAGTGTTGAAATGTATGATTTCTTACACATAGATGAACCCTTGATACCGGTGTTAAAGGGTCTACCTAAAATACACAAGGACACCAAACCTATACCGATGCGACCGATAGTATCTGGAAGACAATGGGCGACCTATAATCTCTCGATCTTTTTAGAGAAAATGTTGAGACCTATTGTAGATAGAGATGGTATTATCTTAAAAGATACACAACATTTGTTGAGAGACATACATATGTTAAAACAAGATAGATTTGAAGTAGATACACTGATCTTGGTCACCCTAGATGTCCGTAACTTGTTCACTTGCATACCTAATGAATATGGTATGCAAGCAATTCGTGAAGTCATGGTGACTGAAAGTGGTTTTTCTGCTGACAGACAAATTTTGATCAGCCAATTGTTGGACATTGTGTTGAACAACAATGTATTTACATTCAATCATAAGTATTATTTGCAGACATGGGGTGTCGCTATGGGCACCCCGTGCGCAAATTCTTATGCCAACTTGGTTCTGCATTTTTGGGAAACTAATTTTCTGTTTAACAATGTTTGGATGAGGAAGATAAGTTTCTATAGAAGATTTGTGGATGATGTCCTATTATTTTGGACTGGAACAATAGAAGAATTACAGGAATTTGTCATTTATTTAGAGTCCACCACTGATTTCCTTAAATTTACTTTCGAATATTCCAAGTTGAGTATAAATTTTTTAGATGTGAACCTCTATGTTAATCGAGAAGGCGCTATAACATCTAAACTTTATAGGAAGAACTGCTGGAGAAACAGTATTTTAGATCAGAGCAGTATGCACCCAAGGCACATTTTTACAGGGATTGTGAAATGTCAGTTTGCCAGATTAATTAGGATCTGCCAGGACCCCTTGGTACTTGAAGAAGAAGCCAACAACATGGAATGTATTTTTGCAGCTAGAGGCTACAATAAGGAATTAGTGAGAACTATAAGAGAGAGTATCATTCCTTCTCTCGAATCATTAAATAGTAATAGAGATATTAACGAGAATAATAATAGTAACAACAAGGTTCCACATGAGAGAATAGTGGAGAAACGAAACACTGACTTGAGTAATTTCGACTACAAAATATATCATCACAACAAGGGGCATGTTAGAGACAAAATTGCTTATTGTATGAAATATTCCAATGACAATGCTCAGATTAGAAAAATTATTAACAAGCATTGGAATATATTAACTGCCACAGAAGAAATAAGAGCTCTGGTTGGCCCTAGACCTGTGTTCGTTTTTAGAACATGTGATAATTTGAAAGAAATATTCTCGAGGAACTTTACCAACAATATGGGTAATTATAATCATTTGGCCCTAGGCACTTTCCCTTGTAATTCTTGTAACATGTGTAAGTATATTACAACTACACAAAGCTACAGACACCCTGAAGGCATTTTTGAGTTCAAACCGAGAGGGCACTATGACTGCAATAGCACAAATTTGATATACATGGTGAATTGCATATCTTGTCAAGCCTTTTATGTGGGCTTAACTAAAAGAAGACTAAAAGATCGCCTGTATAACCATATTTACGATATACGCAAGAAAAATGAAGCAAACGCCCTTGCTAGACATGTAAATTTGCATTCTACACATGAGTTTAGGTTTAGGGTCCTGCAGGCAGTGGAGAAGAACATTAGAATGGGGGACAATATCAACCATTTAGCAAAGTTAGAATTGAACTGGATATTTAAGACTGGGGCGCATATGGATCCTGGGATTAATAATTATATTTCTTTGAAACCTATTCTAAAACAGAGGTAATGCACCTAGGCCATTCAATACACAAGTCTAGCCCACAAATGTATACATATACTTTTTGCCCAACATTTTGTTTTGATTTCCATACTATATGATATAATAGAGCTGTTTATGGAATCATTCAATTAATATAATAATTAGTATTTATAATAATCAGCTTTTATAGTGGTTTATAGAGTTGATATTTTATTATTATATTTATTCATCATTTTAGTTTTTAATAAATATGTTTATACATATCCATCAATTTCAAGTCGTCTGTGTATAGATACATTGCTCTTAGATACACATGTATATTTAAATGTATTTTCATGTTCACATTTTTATTTAGTTTATGTTAATTAGATACTTAGGATTCGTGCGATTAGGTAATACAATGTATTAGGATTGAATCAGTGATTACATCTTTTGTATCTTATATCCGCACTTTCCTTCATTCCATTTTCAGCTTCATTTTTAATATAGAACTCATTATTCCCACGACCCATTAGTCTATTTTAATGGATATCTTTTACCTAAGAGACAAGACTCATGAAGATGGGTCCTAAGAAGTGAATGTTAATAATATTTTTACAATAATTTTTATGATATTTTCATAATATTTGCACAGATTTTTTATTGTCTACTGGTATACTTTTTAACTATATACAATTCACTTGTCATTTTTTAGGTCTCATATATACTTCATATTCGTCTACAATGATATTATGCATATTAATGTTTCACGCATTTTCTACATTTGTGTTTAATGTTTGCGTAACATATCCTAGTCAATTTAACACAGGAGGTTATATAAGCGACTATATAAGCGACTAACTAGCTTATGATTACTTGTGTTCACTTTATGATAGAGATGCTACGTGTAAATATTTGTTCACACATATTTCATATGTTTTATGTTATATTATTTACCTTTATTTTGGTTTTAAGTGTACTGTTATACTCTGCTTCCTGTGTGACGCCTAGAGCGTCTTGTAATGGTATCCCTGCCTAGCAGCATAAATTAAATTGAATCAACATAAGTAATGTTAGGCAAGACTAGTTAACACAGCAGAACATCTTTGGATCATGATTTCTGTGTGTTTTTGTGTTTTATATTTTGTGTCCCCTAGAATTACGGTTCTCTCTATATGGAGAATTTCCCTGCATTGACAACTAACACCTTTTAGCATTCTGCTATTTGCATTATACAGGGTAGGTTGTCACGAAAACATTTGGAAAAGATGAATGAATGATTGGCTACATTCCTTTTCCTTCTTTAGATCAGTTTCACCAATAGTTGTTAACAGTGAGTGATTTATATGAAACATGTATTTTATTAGTACTGGGTTATGGCATTAAAGTTGAATAATTGCAACTAATTAATGTGCATACACCATAGTTTTATATTCTCAGTTTTTTAGTTGAAACTGCGATACACAGGATTTCTGGTCGAGCTGAAGTACTACGCTGTGTAATATTCACCACAGGGCTCATTGTAAATTGTAAATTGATGAATCAATTATTAGTTTAACTTAATCAGGTTGTCTAAATTAATGTGTGTTCTTCATTGGTTGATATCCACTATATAAGGAATGTTGTATTTGTTGTTCAAATAGATCTGATGAAGCGTGCACAGCGCACGCGAAAGCGCTTATCCATTCATTCTGTTTTATGTGCTGTTTGGAATAAAAGACAGTGATTTTATCCTACTTCTCGTGGTGTGTCCTTTGGAGTTTCATCTTGCCTATTTGACTAAAATATAAAAAAATTGCTGACTCATTTGAAGTGAGACTAAAAATATAAAAAAATTGCTGACTCATTTGAAGTGAGACTAAAAATATAAAAAAATTGCTGACTCATTTGTGGGGATCTCTCAAGAGTTGCAGATCTCTTTGTACTGTGACAGATGCTGTCCACTCATCAATTAAGCAAGTACGCACTTGTATGATATTTTGGGAGGGTAAATTTTCAATGAAGTATCTCCATTTCACTGCTAATTTAGTTTTCAGAGGTACTAACATAGCTTTCAATTACAGAGAATGAGAATCCACCATCAATAAAAATGTCACTTAGCCTATTTGATCAGTTAATGTAATGCAGAAATACGACAGACAATGGGTAGCCGTGTCTAGTTTACTCTTCTAGTAGATAGGTATCTGCATGGCAAAAGCAGCTTTAACTCGATAAAGGGCCTAGAGAAGCAAAACTTTCAGAACTGTGGCATCTAGAACATTTAGTTCATCCACATGAAAGCCTCATCAGCATTTAGTCTGAAAACAGCTTTAATGTGAATATAGCTATAGTTTGCTACAAATGCATAAAGTGGGCCATTTTTGTGTTATCATTCCCAGTTTTCCAAGTACCCGCAGGCCACTCTGCCTAATCCCGATGCATCACAGTGTGGAAAAAGCGCACTGCTGTGGCTGAGGATCGTGTTAAAATGTTAATGCCTAACTTAAGCACATACATTGGTCTTTAAGGGAAGAGCTGTTAAGCACACATACTGGTCTTTAAGTGCAGAACCTGTCCAAATTACCAGTTTAAGAGATAATGTAATAGCTCTCTAGTCCAGGGGAATCTCCTGTTCTTAAAGGGTTGTGGCCTTTGAAAAGGCAGAGACATGGATGCACCTATTTTCAACAGACAGCTTTACTTTTAATGAATTACCAATACCACTGGCAACAGGACTGTAATGCAGGAAATAGGATTACACCTGGGGAATAAAACAGTTGTATGGTATACCTTACCAAAGTTTGAGTACACAGTAGAAATTTGCATTATCACAAATTACTATTCTTTCTTTCTTTCTTTCTTTTTTTTTTTTTTGTTATTTTTTGTTTGTTTGTTTTTACACAAACAGGATTTCTATACAAATGTTACAGCTTTAAATAACTCTAATGAAGTAAAAGATAAAGTTCATAAAATGGCCACACACAGTGCCAGCATGTGTAACAATGGAATGAGGAATGATCGTTGGCATTTAAACACTGGTTTGTTTTTTAGCTTGTGATTATTTTGTTTCATGTGATAATCAGACAGATGGGTATATTCATCAATGATATTATTTAGTTTTAAATTTTTCCACTGAGAAATAAAGATGCACAGACTACATGAGGACCGCACAGCCCACCATATATACTCATTCCCTCCCTAATGTTCCATTTTTCTTCATCCTGCTAGTTTCATTTCCATAGGCTCTATTTTATGGTTACAGGGCCATCATTCCCCCCATGATAGGCAGGGTGGCCACTGGTGTCCCAATGCTAGAAGCAGCACCTAGCAGAGACTGAGATGGCCACAGGGTCTGCTCCTTCTCTTCCATGACTGGACCTGTAGAAGAAGTAAGACATAATGGGGAGAAATCATCACACACATATGCTACAAACAGAATTACAGTTGCACAGCAGACTGGCCCAGAGTATTTACACATCCATCTGCCTTCTACTGCAAAGAATCATGTTCAGCTGATGCTAAGCTGTGACAGCAAAGCAAATCTGTTAAGCTTAAATGTACAACACTGTACATAATGAAAGGGGAAACTAGGACCCCGAAAATAAATGCATACAGAACATATCTGTCTCATTCTCATGAATCTCTGTCTCTCCTGTGTTGGAGCTGGTCAGGGTTAGGCCAGTTCAGGACATTACAACAATATGGCACTGCACCTCAGTATGGGAGATGCCACTGGTATCACTCAGTACTTGGACAGTTAACACCGGGCATCCACTTCTTCAAAGGTTTCTCACTGTTCTCTTCAGAGTGCTTTCTCTTTAATTGAAGGTTATGCTAGCACCTCTGAAAACCAAATTAGTAAAGAAATGGAGATGTTTCATACTGGCTCACCATGTTTTTCTTGAAGTCCCTGCACAGGAAAAAACAGGAAAGTCATTTTCTCCCAAGCACACCATGCTGGACCCCCTGCTTTTGTCATTGGCTGCGGCAGCCCTGGCTATTCAGTAGGTCCACTTGAGAAACAATATGATAGGCTTAATCTGTAGTTAAATAGAAGAACAAGAAGGTGCACCATGTACAGCAAAATTTAAACAAAAACTCTCTCCTTGAAATAGTAAAACCACGTTTATTGTATAGACAATAAAAGAATCAGCTAATTCCACTTAAATACATGTCATGATGTCACTTCCCAATTAAAAGATTTCTAATACACAACATATGTATCAAGCAATTATATCCATTTAGCCTCCCTTGGTGTTTCTAACATTACCTAGTGGCTGGTGTGGTGGTGATATCTCCTAAAAAAAAAAAAAATTTGTGTGTGTGTGAGCATCCTTAAAAAATGTGTAGCTTAGGGCATTGGTAGTATTGCCCCTTGTTAATGGCATATAGGTGCTCCCTCATAAACGTCCTGTTCTGGGATGGGTAAAAAATTATCAGCAGCGTACATACTTGCACTGATTGCAAAACTGCAACTAATGTTCTGTGTAAACAGCATATTTCTGTATGCTACTCTAGGTCTCTCATCAACTAAGCTCTTAATCCGTTCATTCGACCACAATCAACAATTCCCTTCTATTCAGGATCAATACATGGTGATTCCTGTTAGTAAAAGGATGACTATCCTGTTTATAGTTGCTGAATTGCTGGTTGTTTTAATCTAATCATGGGGTATGATCTCTTGATCAAAATGGTGCCCTATTCTCCTACAACCGTTCACCTCTTGCAATGTCTGCATGCACCTTTGTCTGATTGTGTCCTCTAGATATAAAATTCTTAACTAGTACTGACTTATGGTGATCAAAAACACTATCTTGGGATGTCAACTTGGATATCCTTATTGTTTGATTACTCACTAAATTCTGATGCACATGCCTAGGTTGTTCCATCCAGCATGGTTCTAAAAAAGCTCTGTGTCAAGCCAGTAGTTCCCTTTATTATCTTAACATCAAAAATTCGAAATCAGTTGTCTCATTTAGGTAACTCACAAAAGTTAACAGTTGCTCTATGGTACCATCCCAAAGTAAAAGACATCATCTGATCAAGACTAGTATTAAAAACATATATTTCTTTCCCATTGTGCCAATACCAAGTTGCAGGGCATTGGCACATGGGTGTGCCATCGCACCCCCCTTTCGTTTGTAAATAGTACTTGTTTAGTCGAATATATACCCATACCAACATCAACTTACTATAAATAGCTTTTTTTAAAAAGTGTGTGTGTCTCTTTAGAACATGTTCCACTTCTGAAACAATAGGTTTAAGCAATTTGTCTAGATAAATGGATAGAGGTTCTGTCAGCCATCGACTAGACACAATTGGTCTTAAAGAGAGGTCATTGTCGATGACCATGGTTGTAATAAATCATAAATTAAATCATTCAAAACACAATTAGAAATGGGGAGGTATGTCTCCCTGTCAGCTAACATAGAAAACATTTTGTCTAAATAATCAGATTTGTCTAGAATCACAATGGCTCCACCTTTGTCCGCTTGTCTTATTACTATTTGATCATTACACTTCAAGTCTGCTAGAGCAGCTTTCTCACCAAGGGTCATATTGTAAAAATCAGGCTTAGCATGTCTGTCATTGTAAAGCTCAAACAGGTCAGACTCACAGGCCTGTTCAAATGCCTCTAGTAAGGCATTGAATAGGAAGAAATGCTGGAGTCTTGATGATCTGTGGCATGGAAAGAAGTAGAAAGATACTGAAGGGTACTGAAAGCCTTCACAGCACAAATCAATATCTAGATGATATTATAAAGAGAGAAATAACTCTGGAATAATGTTAACCCAAGAGGGCGGATGTTTCTCTTATCATGAATCTGCCTCTAGCGGCTGTGTGCTGCCCACAAAACATTCAGATACTCCAGCTCTCTCAATTTATCACCTCTGAGACAGCAGATAGTACCACTACTATACTAACAATCATACTGTTACTGAAAAAGCAGTGCTTATTTCCACTGCAACATACAAGCCTCCGTACCTTGAATTCCGTTTGCCTTAGTCATCAGATGTTCACTCTCTTTCCAGCACTACTCTCTCATATTTTACACATTTAAACACAAACTTTTAACACACCACCCCACCTTTATCCTTAGCTGTGATGAAGAGCTTTTTGAGGACATGTTCCAACAATCAGGAATTCCTTATTTCCCACAATAGGAATCTCCCTTCCCATTGCCAACTCCATGGCACAGAAGGATGATGTACTGACTGCAATGAGGCAACTAAGGTTCACTCATACAACTTGATCTTTCTGAGGGGATACGTAGAGGCATGTGTTGGAGTGGCATTCTTCCAGCTCAACTGTCCTTGGGGGAGAGGTGTACTTTTTACATCCATGGGCTACTTGTTCTCAAACAAGATCATGGAGGCTAGTTCAGTGTGGTGAGCGTATATATAACGCTCACTGAGAAATGAACAGACACCAGGTAGGGCATGGTAAAAACATCCCCTGTAAATGTCAGGGTGGTGTGGTACCAGAATTAATTGATCTCTCTACACACACTTACCTCAGCTGCTTACAGCTGCTTACAGTATGGTTTTCCTGCTTGTAAGGTCTATTCCAAATGAATAAATCAGGATAGATCTCAGTAGAACAGAACAGTGTGGTGAAAACCAAAAAAAAAGAAAGCATTTCCCTTTCCTCCCCACATTTTAGATCAGCATTTTACAGTCTGCTAATACAAAATACTCATTGTCAAAGCTTTTGAGACATTTGCTAAATGCATTTCTCCACTAGTGTCCAAAAATATTTTTTCAACCAGAACACTGTGTTTGTCTTTTGTCTCCTTTCCAGCAAATTCATCCTGCCTCCATATCATGGACTGATATCAGAGTATATGCAAAGAGAAAGAAATAGGGGGTGTCCTAAATGAAAGACCAGCACTGGTAGAGTTTTTAGTAGAATCTAGAACAGAAGTTACCATTAAGATAGGAATAATTAGTAGAGCATATAAAATATTGCATAACTATAAGAATCAATTAGAGGAGGTTAAGAAGGATGGGAAGAGAGATTAGATAAGCAATTCACAAAGAAACAATGGGAGGATACATGTATGTCTCTTAAATATGAAACAAAATCTAGAAGATTTCGGATGCCTGAAAGTGCTTACAGTGGTATTTTTATTCCCCAAGCAGACTTCAAAAATTTTTTCCTCAGGTAGGCAGCAAATGTTGGAGGTGTGATTGGGAAGAAAAAGGTAACTGGGAACATATTTTCTGGGAGTGTAATGAGTTGGTAGACTTTGAAGATTGCCTGCAGGCTGCTTTGTCAGAGATGCTGGGTGATCAAGCTGGAGTGACTAGGGAAATGTTTTTTGAGCTATGATACAAACCTGGAATTGCATAGACATAGTATGGCTTTGCTGAGTCTAATTATGATGGCTGACAAAAAGCAATCAGAAAATGGAAATCAAAGTCTAAACCAACTTTACTAGAAGTAGTGAAGTCAGTAACAGAGTTAAAACATCTGGAAATGGGATCTTTAGAAAAGGGTAGGAACAAATTACATAGCAAAAATGGGAATTGTGAAAACAATACATGGAGATGAGGAACAACGTTTAAAAGAAGGCATGATTTGAATGAGCTATGTGACTAACAATGACTGGAAATATTAAAAGTGATGTATTATGTTTGCAGCTACAGTTGTGTTGGCACAGTTTGGAATGTATAATGTTTGCAACTGAGATTGTGTCGCTATGGTTTATTGTCATTTATATAAATGTGGCACGGCCTATGTCATATATGATAACTTACTAAAGATGTTTCTTGTTTTAAAAAAATGAAACCTGCCTCCTCCTATACACAATTTACTAGCATTACTAATTTCTTACACCTTGATAAACTGCATACTACTTCTCAGTTCTTACTGATTCTGGCCAAATGTTTGCTCTGTCCCCATTTTGTGACAGAACAGAAAATATTACAATAAAAAAACAGTGCTAGACATTGCAGGTAAAGAAAGACTTTGCATTCCTCTGAAAATATACTTTAATGCAACTCTCTTCATTCAAGAACCATTCTAAATGAATAGTTCCAGTGTTGTCCTGATTAAAGTGTCCCAGATTTACTTAAAAAGTATATGTATGTTGCACTGCAGTAGTGTCACATCTGGTGAGGAGCATGTGCACACAGCTCTTCAGACATGCCACCTAGAGAATTAAGAAATAAACTAATAATTAGTCCTTAAGTGCTGATTCTTACAATGGCGTGAATTTATGTGTAGTAATAACTGACTGGGAAAACCAAGTACTATCACTTAAGAAGCAATGAACTAAGTAAATCATGCTTTACTTTTTTACATGAGAAATGCCTGTTTATAGATGAAGCACGCAAATTGCTAGAAAGGCAGAAGGACTTAAAACAGGGAAACTAATTAAAAAAAATGCAATGTAATGCGGTGTCTTACAATGCCACCAAGTTCTGCTAAATGATTCTGTGATTATTGTAGTCAACAATGCAATCAGAATGAGACAAAACCTAGTCCTGTTGTTTTTGCTATTAAATATTTCCTATTACTATAATAATAGTTCAGATGCCCCACAATATGTGGAAACTTTTAAAGTCCACACACAGCTGGCAATGGATTATCCCAGACCCTCAAATTATCCAACATCAAACTCTGAAAAGCTGCTGAAAGTGAAAAAAAGTGAATTCCTAGATTATTGGTGGCAAATGTAAAAAAATCTACAAATGGAAAAAGGGAAAGAAATCAAGTCGTCCCATCCACCACACCCCTGGCTTAATTACATATCCCAACTCCAATATCACACAACAATGGGGGAAACAGTAAACTCTTATAACCTACTATGTGAGCTCTAGCAAAGAACACCTGTTAGCTGTGTGAGTCTAACCAAAGATTCAGTTACACTAATATAAAAAATATATAAATGTACCCAGTCTTAAAATAAAAAAAACATTAGGTGCAAACATCAGTGCAATACTAAAAATCGAAACATACAACAAAATATGTATCTATGAATGTATGTGTGTGTGTGTGTGTGTGTGTGTGTGTGTGTGTGTGTGTGTGTGTGTGCGTGTGTGTGTGTATTTATATATAGCTAGATACAGATATATACATAAATGTGTATCTGTATATGTGTATATAAAAATACTTCTATGTATGTGTGCACACACATATATATATATATATATATATATGTATATATATATATATATATATATATATATATATATATATATATATATATATATATATATATGTATATATATATATATATATCTATATATGCCTGTGTATGTCTGTGTCTATGTACTCACCAAATTACTATTTTAACAGCTCCTTCTGAGGAGCTGAAGGCAAATGTTTTATACAATTAACATGAACAATTTGTTTGGCCAAGGAACTACTGACAGGCATTTAGATTCTGATCTATGCCACTCATCTTTAAGCCATCCCACTGCAGACATCAGCTGAGGTGAAATTAATCCTTTGGCAACATGCCTCACCACTGGAGTACCATAACACATTTCAGTGAGTCAGGCCAAACAGTTTCTTCAGCCTCATTGGTTTCCTTTTACAAACTTGTGTAAAGTAAAGCAACATGTTCTGATTACCAAGACAGTTCTATAAGCTGCTATGTATATTAATGCAATCAGTGTGACTACCTGGACAGAACGTATTAACAGCTTTGAACATATGGATGAAGCATTTTATCAGAGTTCTGTTTCAGATTTAGTGTTTGTGCTTGTGTTATAACAAAGTATTTTACTGAATACATTTTATTTACTCAGCGTGTTTTAATTCCTACTGTTTCTGTAACCACTTTGCAGAATCTTCTGATGCTGAAAGACATGACACATGGCTATGGAATCACACAGATGCAGTCTTTGAACAGGATCCAAGCCGCTGTTCTGGTTACTGGACTATTCACTATGATGAGAGATGTTTTGTATATTTATTGATACACAATGTTAAGTATAACAATATTATTATTTATGCAGACTAGAGGCTCACATTTCAGTAAGTTTGCTCAAAGACATCATAAACAACAAAACTTGAAGCAGGCTGAAAGCAATGGGGGAACAAGATCACCCTTCTGAAAAGAAAGCTACACAGCTATGCAAACCCAAAGGTCTTCTGCCTTGGTGTACTTCTGTAGCAAGCAAAATTCAACTAGTCAGTTTAGAGCATTATGTTTAATCCAGGAAAATTACAAAATGGGAATGCTACCACCTTATACAAAAAAATTCTGAGCAAAGTGCATGTGAGCCTTATGCATGTCGAAACTCCCACTGTCTCCTCATCATCACCTTCTTTCGGCTGTTCCCATTAGGGGTCGCCACAGCGGATCATCTGCTTTCATTTCTTCCTGTCCTCTGCATCATGCTCTTTCACACCAGCCACCTGCATGTCCTCTCTCTCCACATCCATAAACCTTATCTTAGACCTTCCTCTTTTCCTCTTACTTGGCAGCTCCATCCTTAGCATCCTTTTCCCAATATACCCAGCATCCCTCCAAAACACATATCCAAACCAACGCAATCTCGCCTCTCTTGCTTTGTCTCCAAACTGTTCAACCTGAACTAACCCTCTGGTATACTGATTCCTAATCCTGTCCATCCTAGTCACACCCAGTGCAAATCTTAACATCTATAACTCTGCCACACCCAGCTCTGACTCCTGCCTTTTTGTCAATGCCACTGTCTCCAACCCATATAACATAAATGGTCTCACTACCCTCTTGTAGACCTTCCCTTTCACTCTTACTGGTACTCATCTGTCACAAATCACTCCTGACACTCTTCTCCGCCCATTCCACCCTGCCTGTACTCTCTTCTTCACCTCTCTTCCACACTCACCATTACTCTAAACTGTTGATCCCAAGTACTTAAACTCATCCACCTTTACCAACTCTACTCCCTGCATCCTCACCATTCCTCTACCCTCCCTCTCATTTACACACATATATTCTGTCAGCCCTGCTGACCTTCATTCCTCTCCTCTCTAAAGCATATCTCCACCTCTCCAGGGTCTCCTCAACCTGGTCCCTACTCTCACTACATATCACAATGTCATCTGCAAACATCATAGTCCATGGGGCCTCCTGTCTGATCTCACCTGTCAACCTGTCCATCACCACTGCAAATAAGAAAGGGCTCAGAGCTGATCCTTGATGTAATCCCACCTCCACCTTAAACATATCTGTCACTCCCACCGCAGTCCTCACCACTGTCACACTACCCTCGTACATATCCTGTACCACTCTTACATACTTCTCTGCCACTCCTGACTTCCTCATACAATACCACAACTCCTCTCTAGGCAGCCTGCCATATGCTTTCTCTAAGTCCACAAAGACACAATGCAACTCCCATTGTCTCCTAGCATTAAATAATCTGAGGAAGATATAAAAACAAAACTTGTAGCTGATTAATAAATGCCTGCAGTAGCTCAGTCTGTGGTTCTCATCAGGACAGTGTCAAAGTTGTGTAAATACTGTGTAGAAATGATGTAAACAGAGCTGTTGTTTTAAAATTTTGTACATACTATGTATAAAGTTTAAACAGAACTGCTGCTTTAAATAATCAGGAATGATTGTATATTAAGCAGAGCAGATTTCTGTGTAGTTCATTTAATAGAACCAATTATACAACTATGTGAAGTATATTAAGGCAGCTACGGCCTACCACTTCAGAATAAAGCTGGCCCCTTGTGAAGGGGGGAGC
Organism: Protopterus annectens; assembly: GCF_019279795.1. Lineage (NCBI taxonomy): Eukaryota > Metazoa > Chordata > Ceratodontiformes > Protopteridae > Protopterus > Protopterus annectens. Next base: position 1,359,580,403 of record NC_056737.1, on the reverse strand, counting down.
ACTATATGTTTGGAACATTAGTTCTGAGCGCTGTGTTGTACGAAGAAGAATCACTGCCGATTATGCCTCAGAAAACCTGGATATATTCCTACAAAAGAATCTAGAGAGATGAGAGCTACTTGTAAATACCTGTGTGTCATGGGCACTACTTCCTGATCCAGATAGGAATTTGTATAACAGACACCATCCCTTTGTATATGGGACTCTAAGACACTGAAAGAAAGCAGGTATTTGGTAATGTTTTGTTTTCCTTTGGTGGCCATTAGAGAATGATATTTCCTTCAGTATAGCCAGCACTACTGAACAATAAAATCGTTTATTTTATAAACTTGTAGGTCTTCAATGAGTTAATGTATTATTCTATTCTAATATAACAAAAAAGTTGCCACTTTCTGTTCTACATTTTTTTAGTTTATATTCTTACGTGACTAGTATGATGTACTCAGTAAACAATAATACCATTAATGCATGCTAAAGTTACAGCCTGGCAAATCAGACCAATAGTCCTGCCATAATCTCTCACAATTTTTTTTTCTTTTGCCAGGAAACAATTGTTTTAATTATGAAAGTCTAGAAAATGCTATCCAGCATACAAAAGAATTCACACTGCAGTAGTTACTTGCACTAAGATTGAAACTGCCTAAACTACCATGGAGGCCACCCACAAAATAGCCCCAACCACCTTCTCTTTAAAGATCTAACACAATTTACATGGCAGAGGTAGCCTGTTGATAAAATGGATGGAGTCCTTAACAAATCAATTCATTAATGACAAAGGTATCCAGTAAATTTACAGGCAGCATTCAGAAAATGTAAAGGTGGCAAAGGACTGTATCTTTAATTCAATTTAAATAAAGTCTTATGGAATATTGGACTCTTCAGAACAGAAACCCTGTGTTTCTAACAGGATTTCCACATCCCTGTGCTCATAAATATATCCAAATAGTGTTACCATGATGAAAATATTCCCCAATCATAATCAAATCTACGGTACGGTCCACAAGTGGAAGCCACATGGATACTGAATAAAGACAGCTTGCACGTGCACACACTCAAACACACTCTTGCACACACCATGAGTCAAGAACTGCTCCTCTCATTATGTGGTGGGGAGATATTGAGAAATGATACATTGTTGCATCGACTGCTTGCCAAGAATGACAGCAGCCCACCCTTCTTCTGATACCCCATAATTAAGCTTATATAAACACATGGTTATAAACTACAGATCATTCAGAATGCTGGCCAGAGTGATACAAAGAAGCACTGTTAATTTCTTATTTGAGATTCAAAGGGATGGGATAGTAGTAAATGACTGGTTAGAAAAATAACAAGTCATCTAAAGAAAAGTGAAACATTGTTTGCAGAGCTTAGCTTAGGCTGCACACAAGTTACTGAAAAATTTGTTCATATTCTGAGGTTCTGCAAAAGTTCACCTACTGGCCAAAATAATTTTTTATAAAGATAATTACTGGGCTTCAGAATACACCAGGTGGTCACTAAGGTTGTAACACCCACTACTATCATTATCACCAAATTTCAGAATGAATGTTCTGGCACTATACTATGATGATACACTTGAACATCCGGTAGCCAGTTAATTCTTTGATAGATAACACAGGGATTTTGTCCAGTTTGTTGAAAATGCAGATTCCACCAAATCAAATCACTGAAATGGAGTTTCTCCTTAACCTTGGGTTGTGTACAAAGTGACAGAACTGTAGAATACTGGAATAAACTGGAATGAGGCAGGAATGAATGTTATTATTTTTAATTACCCAGAACTGTGCTGAAGAGGTGCCAGACTCTTCTTTATGTGCCAAATCTTCTTGTGTCTTTCAGAATAAACGTCTGCATACACTGTAGTTCAGTTAAGAATGTTTTATTATGCACAGTAGATGTAGATGTCAACAATATCCAAGTCAGATCTTACTGTCTCCAATAACAGTGCTGATAAACTTAAATAGACTGAATTATAGTGCCTATAGCTTCTGTACTCATTATATTCAGAATTACTTATGTTCTCCTGAATAATAAAGTTAATATTTGGAAAGATGGATATTTGACCTGACTTCTGCACTCACTCTGCACTGCAATGACTTTCTGTGTATCAGTCCAAACTAACTAACTGTCTCACTTCTGTGTCTGAAGTACCTGTCCTATTATTACCAAAACCCTGTAACTTTCTACACATCTCTTTAATCTTGGTTCCCAAACCTGTTTGTACTCAATGTGATGCACTTTCTGTTAGCAAATTTTATTCTTAACAGTATTCTTAACTGACAGTCTCTGAAACATTCCTTTCTGTTGTATCTGCATGTAAAATATAAAATGAAGATATATGTGTGCTTTAATATGGCCGCACTTCTAGGCCTTTAAATGAAACCTAATCTTACAGATTGCAATACAACTGGAAATGATTATCAAAGCAGAAAGGGTATAAGTGACATGGCTCCATGCATGAAGGTGAGGAAACTTGCATTCAAAAGAAAAAAAAATCAGGGACTTCAGTTCTGTTTACTTGGTTTCAGTCAGAACTGCACTAATTGAGTGTGCTTTCATGAAAATGTCATGATTCTTTGAACACTTACAGACCAAAGGGAGTAAATACTGCTGAACACAAATCAGCAATCAGCTCTTCTGACGGTGTTCACCTGTCATATAGCCATTCACCCTTTCCCATTGTATTTTAAGCAGAAAACTTGTAGGAAGTTGTGCCAGGGGAAAAAAAAAGTACAGTTTTGTACCTATCATAAATGTAGATGTTCAAGTGTATGCACTGCTGCAGTCATTACACTTGGGTTATCCTGCCGTCAAGCGGTTCCCCAGTTGGCCTGAGTTCCAAAGTCTTGGTCCAGCGTCGGTTGCTGTCGCCTCCTCCCTGACGTCAGTGCGACAGGAGTATATAAGATGCAGCCGACGCCATTTTCTTCAGTTTTTCTTGCCCCAGATGTCAGGTGCCTCTAAATAGGTAGGCAATTCCAATTGCTAATGAAACATACATAAGAAAAGCAAAAAACAACTTACAGCTACCAGCAAATACTCCCCATAGGTAGTAAGGGTAGAAGTCATACGTACGTACCAGCCAGTAAGAGGGGAAGGAGGGAGGGTAACCTGGACTGCAGCAGTGTATACACTCGAACATCTACATTTATGGTAGGTACAAAACTGTGCTATGTTCATCGTGTTACACTGCTGCAGTCATTACACTTGGGTAGAATCCCAATGCTGAGGAAGGGTGGCTGGTTCTATAAGGCATTGGGGTGTCTATAAGGCCCTGCAGCACTGCAGTGGTGAAGCCAGCTCTAGATTTAGAGTATAGCGGCAGATGGTAATGCTTGGTGAAGGTATGTACAGAACTCCAAGTTGCTGCTTCCAAAATATCCTTGGTAGGTACTCCCCTGAGGTAGGCAGTTGAAGTGGCTGTTGCCCTGGTGGAGTGAGATCTAATGTTGCTAGGTACAGGTTTTCCATAGTATGTGTAACAGAAACGTATACAATGTCCTATCCATTTTGAAATAGTCTGTTTTGAAATGGCATTTCCCTGTGCTCCTGCAGCATATGCTACCAATAATTGTTCAGATTTTCTGAAAGCTTTGGTTTTGTCCAAGTAGAAGTGTAACTGCCTGTGAATGTCCAAAGAGTGCAGTAGTCTCTCCCCTTTATTCTGTGGTTTAGGATAAAAAGTTGGCAGGTGAATATTTTGGTTTAGAGCCACACTGGATATCACCTTTGGCATAAAAGTAGGGTTAGTTCTTAAAGACACCCTGTCCTGGTGGAAAATGAGGAAAGGTTCCACTGCCATTAGTGCCTGTAATTCTGAAACTCTTCATGCTGATGTTATTGCCAGGAGCAGAGCAGTTTTCCAAGAGATATATTTTAATTCTGCTGTGTTGGCTGTCTCAAAAGGAGGTAAAGTTAGTTTCTCCAAAACAAAGTTGAGGTTCCAAGTTGGAGTAGGTGCTCTATGGGGCGGTCTTATGTTTTTAGCCCCTCTGAGGTACTGTTTTAACAGAGGATTAGAGAAAATTGGTGGATCCGTGTTGTAATGAGCAGAGATGGCAGAGGCGTGGATCTCGATGGATGAGAAGGAGAATCCTTTGTCCAGCATCCCAGTTAAGTATTGTGGTATCTGAAGAATGTTTGGGACAAGAGGGTCAAGGCTGTGAGCTTGGTTCCAGGCACAGAATCTCTTCCATTTATCCGAATAGGCTTTCCTGGTGCTAGGCCTTCTGGCCTCCAGAATGACATCCATAACAGCTTTGGAGAGGGACATTGCTTGCTTGACTAAGGAATCTTCCATGCAGCTAGGTTTAAGGCCTTTAGCTGGCTGTGTAGTATTTGTTTGTTGTGCTGAGTCAGCAGATGTGGGATTTGAGGCAAAATCCAGGGTGGTTCTTGTGCTAGGCTCCTTAAGATTGTGTACCAGTGCTGGCATGGCCAGTCTGTTGCAATCAGGATCACCTTTGGCTCTTCCTGCCTGGCTTTTATGAGTACCTTTGGCAGGAGAGGTAATGGTGGGAAAGCGTATACTTGTAGGTTCTCCCAGCTGAATGAGAAGGCATCCACTTTCCATGCTTGTGGATGGTAACTCCTTGTGCAGAATTTTTGTAGCTGGCAGTTTATTGGGGATGCAAACAGATCTATGTCCGGGCTCCACCATTTCTGTGTTATCATTCTGAATATTTGTGGATTCAACACCCATTCGTGGGGATCCATAATGTTTCTGCTTAAGTTGTCTGCCAGTGTGTTTTTTTCTCCTGGCAGGAATTGTGCTTGCAGATGAACTTGAAGGTTTATAACTGTGTTCCACAAGGTCATAGCTTGTCTTCATAGAGGGTAGGAGTGAGTGCTCCCTTGCTTGTTTATGTACCACATAACTGTGGTGCTGTCTGTCTTTAGTAATAGTTGTCCTGGATGCAGCAGGTCCCTGAAAGCTATAAGGGCATTTTGTACAGCTAGCATCTCTTTTTGATTGATGTGAAGATGCCTTTGTTCTGCGGGCCACGTGCCCTAAATACATTTGCCTGCCATGTGTGCTCCCCAAGCGTAATCCGATGCATCTGTTGTCAGTGTTTGCCTGGCTGTGGGTTGTGTAAAAGGCTGTCCCTTGTTGCGGTGACAAGCCTGAGCCCACCATTGAAACTCCTGTTGAAGGCAAGAGATTAGTGGTATAACTGTTTCCAAACTTTGACAGTGTTGAGACCACACATTCTTTAGGTACCATTGTAGTTTCCTCATATGCAGTCTGGCATATGGAATTAGTAGTATGAAGGGTGCCATGTAACCCAAGGCTTGCAGAATTTTTCTTGCAGGGAGTTGGGTCTTTGTTGCCATCAATTGAAAGTATTGAGTCAGTTGTCCTTGTTTGTCTGGCATGAGATAAGCCATCTGGGCCGTTGTGTTCAAGCTGGCACCCAGGCATATAATCTCTTGTGAGGGCACTAGTTTTGATTTCTTTTCATTTACTGTGTACCCCAGGCAACTTAATAACTTTTTTACAAACGCCAGATGCTTTAGAAGAATGTCCTTGCTCTCTGCTTGAATTAGGCAGTCGTCCAGGTACGGATAAATTTGAATTCCTTTCTGTCTGCAAAATGCAATTACTGGTGCCAGGCACTTTGTGAAGACCCTGGGCACAGTAGATAAGCCAAAGAGCAGTGCAGAGAATTGGTAGTGCATTGAACCAGCTATGAATCTGAGATAACTTCTGCAGTTTTGTCTGATAGGGACCTGCAGGTATGCCTCTTTGAGGTCCAAAGTCACGAGCCAAGCTTTCTTGCCCAGCATGGGAAGAAGCTGCTGTAATGTTAACATTTTGAATTTCGAAACATCTAGGTAAGTGTTTAGAGATGAAAGATCCAGAATGGGCCTCCAGGCTTTGTCCTTTCTGAGTACCAGGAAGAGTCTTGAATAAAATCCTTGTCCTTGCTCCTGTGATGGTACCTTTTGAATAGCTCTCATATCCATGAGTGCTGTAATTTGTTTTTGAGCCTCTGCCCATTGATTTGGTGGCAGATTTGGCATTCCTTTTAACCTTGGCAGAGTGTGAAAGTGGAACCTGTAACCTTGAAATACAATGTTGAGAACCCATTTGTCTTTGGTGATCATTTGCCAATTGTGGTAGAAGAGTGCCAGTTTTCCTCCCAAGGGGGCTGCCAAGAAGGATTTGTTTGGCAGCTGTTGTGGGAAGTCATTGGAGCTGCTTTTTATATGGTTGGGGCCTGTCTTACCCTTCTTTGTGGCCTGATGCAACCCATTGTCGAGGCCTGTAAGGACCTTGTGTTTGACCTTTACCTCTTGGACGTCTGTATCTTCCCCTTTGAGGTCTGTCTGTAATTGGAAAGGACCAATTCTTAGTTGGCCATTTTCTGCTAAATCTAGGAGGCTGAACCTGTAAGAAATCCTTCACCGTTTGCATAGATTTTGCCTTATCCTCCATTTTCTTTAGTACCTCTTCTGCCTTAACTCCAAATAACACATCCCGCTGCAAAGGTGCATCCAATAATTTTGCTTTAACATGATCTGGTAACATATGTTCTTTTAACCAAACATGTCTTCTAATGACATAGCCTGTAACTGCTGCTCTGCAGGAGGCCTCTAGAGAATCAAAACCACATTGCAAAGTATGCTTTCCCACTTGTTCAGCTGCATGCAATGAATCCTGCATTTCTTTAAAATTAGGAGGATCTGATTCTGGAAGCATTTTTTGTTTTAACTGAGACAGTAAAAATTGCTGATATTTTAGCATGTGAAACTGGCAATTTAAGGCTCTCATTGCTAAAGTTGCAGACATATATACTTTCTTTCCCCATCTGTCTAATGCTCTGGAATCTCTGTCAGAGGGAACTGGATTCTTGGCTGATGAGGCCTTAACTCCTTTGGGTCCCTGAGAAATAGTTTCAGGGTCAGCGACAAGGCTTTTATACAGAAGCTTATGCGAGTCAGGGACTCTGTAGTATCTGTCAGGTTTAACAGGGGCTGGAGGGAAGGAATCAGGATTTAAGCTGGATTCAGTATACACATCATCCACAATATCTAACACTGGCAGAATAGCAAGGGGTCTGTGTTGAGGTAATAAAAGGAAGTCTCTGAGCCTTTTCTTGGATTCTGAGTAATCCCGGCCTTTCCAGTGGAAATGCTCCCTCATGGTATGTAGGGTTTCCCCAAAGGAGTAGTCCTCAGGTGGTGAGGCTGATGGAATTGATTCCTCAGCATCAGAATCCTCATAAGGGGGTAAAGAGTATCCTAGGTCTGAGGATGAATCAGAAGAGATGGACACCTGGTCGGATGAGTCATAGTCTGCATCCTGTCTAGGCCTTTTATCAGGGGGGGATGGGACTCCCTGATCAGAGTGATTAGGTCTTCGGCCATTTTGAGCATTTGTTTCTTAGGCATGGAGGCCTGTCCTGGAGAATGCTGTATTTGTTTCTTTGATTTTAAAGGAGGCTTAGACTTAGCTGAGGGTTTAATGCTTAACTGAGTAGGTCTGAATACACCCTCTGTAGCTGTGGGTTGCTCAGCTACTCCGGATCCCTCTGAAAGGTTAGTCTCGGTAGGCTGAAGAACTTGTGCATCCAAAGGCCCAGCCATCTCCACGTGGGAGTCAGAGGCGGCTTGTGGTTCTACAGAAGCGGTCGTCAGGGGCTGCGAAGGCACCTTGCTGAAAAACGGAGAACCGGTGACTGGCCTAGAAGAGGCTTCGCCGTCGGTTTTGGGCCTCAGATGCCTATCCTTGTCTTTGCGCTTTTTGTGTATTCCGGTCATTGGAAGTTCTGACGGCATGGTATAATTGAATTTTCTACCAAAATAATGTCGGGCAAAATCAAACCGACGTTTAATAGTGCACTTGTTAAACCTAGCACAAAACTGACAACCAGCGACGTCGTGGTCAGGGCCTAGGCATGGGATACAATAGGAATGGAAATCCTTATGAGGTATTTGCTTCCCACAAGAAATACAGTTATTAACTTTTACTGACATCGGTCTGAGGCAAGAAAAAGTTTACCCAACGGGGTACTTAGCTTTCTAGAAGACTTCGGTTCTGGATTCGGAATGAAAATCTCAGGAGACGGCCGACCGGCACTTGCGAACTGCTTTTGCTTTGGGCACCGCGTGGCAAGAAAGACTGAAGAAAATGGCGTCAGCTGCATCTTATATACCCCTGTCGCACTAACGTCAGGGAGGAGGTGACAGCAACCGACGCCGGACCAAGACTTTGGAACTCAGGCCGACTGGGGAACCACCTGACGGCAAGATAACCCAAGTGTAATGACTGCAGCAGTGTAACACAATGAACATCAGTGATGTCATAATACCACCACACTGATGCTCATGTTTTGCTGCAACAGTTGCTTTGTGAGAGTCTAAGAACTTCTAACACCACTCCTACAAGATACTGATAAATATGCACAAGTGTTACGCCACAGAAGGTATAACTTTTATGTAGATATCTACAGATTGCGCTCAAGGAAGAACTAGAAAAATAATCTTCCAATAGGTGAGTTCTTAAAACTCTTGTACTCATAAGAAGCACAATTATAATAACTCTAAGCAGTAGGGGCAGAGGACATCAAAGCAGCTGGTATGTTGTGTAATCAGTGTAAGAGAGGCAAGTGGTGAGCAAAGAAAAAAAGCACAAAAACAAAAGAAATGGATGCAAAAGAAATTAAGTTGGAACCAATCCAAGAATAGCATTTCTCTGGCTCCCACAGCCTTCTGAAAATGGAGCAAATAACAGCAGCACCTTAGGCAAATCCATTTAATTGTTCCCAAGAGATGACAGAAGTTTCAGTGGAGTGGATGGAGGAAAGTGACACATATGACCAGGGAAGTTAGTAACAACTCAATCTAAACTCAACTGCAAGCTAGCTGCCGGGGATCATCATTAAAGAAACATATACTATGACACTCCACTGTCACTACTGTAAAACTGGACAAAAACTGATGCACTGATTTAAGGCTCCAGTAAAAGAACTTAATTGAACTCTCAACAAACTGTACTACTCCTGAACTTTCATTTCAGTCTTAAAAGTATAAATATGGTTTACTTCTGTTTCACAACAATGGTAATCACATCCCACACACAACACTGGGAAAAAAATCATCCTGCATCTAGCACCAAACATATCAGGAAGCTACATGACAGAAAAAGAGCAGGCTAAGGGCATAAAGTCATCATATATGAGAATGTTCAGACAAAGGCCACAGGATTTGCAGAAGGAGGTAGATTCTGGGACTAGTATTTTCCTTGTATTTTTGTCAGATAAGGAGTCAGATTATAGTTTGTCTCTCCCATAACAACTTGGATATGTACAGTGGAATAAACATGAAAGGGAATTGGCATAGTAAACAAGCTAGGAATAATAGAAACTAATACAAATCAATTAACATGCAGTGAAAGAAATGCTTAATAATAAATAATAAAGAACTCTGAAATTAACTGTTGAATGGATAACGGGAGTATAACCCACTGCCTCCCTACAAAAACTATGTATGAGAGTCTATGGTACTGTTTTATGTATCTACAGAATCATGAAATACCTCCCATTGCCATGAGCCAGAGACAGTGATAACTATCATGGCCAGCGCAGTGCACTATGCAAGTTAAGTGATTATCTGCACTTTTTGGAAATAGACGTGGTGCTCACATTGTATACTAACACCCTCCTAGAGTGACCAGACAAGTCTTGCATTCTTTTCACATGGGCTGTTATGTTAAGGGTTCTGCCTTCTAATAAGAAGGCATCAACCATTATGTCACACTACAGTAAATGGCAATCCCAATATCGATCAAAGAGTCATTTAGTCTTCAGATATGGCCTTCTACTGCCTGATTTGCTGCACTATGCAAACTAGATAGTGAGAAAGTACTGTTTAGCCTGAATCACAAAATATTTCTTTTCAAATATCAACTCGTGACGAAGGCAAAGAGGTTCATACAACCTACCGTGAGCTGGCCAAAGCCTTTGATACCATTCCCCACTCAGGAATCATAGAAAAACTCACTAAGGTAGGTATCAACCCCTATATCACTAGGTGGGTTGAAAACTGGCTCACAGATAGATCCCACAGTGTGAAAGTAGCTGACTCCAAGTCGGACTGCCGACCAGTCATGAGTGGAGTCCCACAGGGTTCAGTCCTGGGTCCTCTTCTGTTTGGTATCTACTTCTCTGAAGTCTAGGCCAACACGAAGGGAATCTGGCTGACAAAGTTCGCAGACGATTGCAAGTTGGGAGCTATTATTAACTCCCCAAGTGATGTTGACATCCTACAGAAAGGCTTCACCGACACCAACAACTGGTATCAGAACCATGGCCTTAAGCTCAATGCCAAAAAATGTGTTGTCATCCCCTTTGGGAAAAAACAGGTTCCCATGAATTACATCGATGGTAGTCCACTGAACACAGAAGGCGTTATAAGAGATCTGGGAACACAGGTTGACAGCAACCTCTCTTTTGACGAACACATTGCCACTGTTGTCAGAAAGTCCTTCTATGTGGCACATCTCATTACTAATGCTTTTGTATCCAGGAAGAAAGAGGTCATTGTCTCCCTCTGCTCTTCCCTCATTAGGCCAATCATCGATTACAATGCCCCATTTGGCAACAACTGGAGAGGCCGCAAAAGTACCTCACAAAGAGGATTTCACTTAAACACTTGTCCTATATGGACAGACTCAAAAAACTCCTATTCTCTGTCTCATATCGCCTACTTAGAGGCAATCTCTGTTTGAATTACAAAGTCACATCTGACACAGCTCTGTTAGAAATGCTATATCTAAAGAAATCCTAATCCTTCCACACCACATGCTCCAGAGACCTCAACCTCATTACCACAATCAACAGAAAGTGCTGGAGGGACAGGTTCATAACCAAGAGACTGCCCATGCTATGGAATAGACTTCCAATACATGTCAAACAGAGCACGTCACTGGTCCTCTTCAAGAGAAATCTTGATGAGTGGATGGGAAATAGAAAATTCACCCCAGGGATCACTCCAGTGGCTGTACTCGACAGAGGCACTAGGAACTAAGGTCAGGTGGCACTATGCCAGGGTAATCCTATGGGCTAGGCTTGTAAAGGTTCCAGGGCCATTAGCCTAGTACACACCTATGAACCTATGAACTCACATCAATCACTTAAGCAAAACATAGACACAAATAGGCTACCACTCCCACAGCTACATTTAACATGTTTCCAAGGAAATCATGTTTCATTTATTACATCTCCAGAGATTAAACAATTAACTTCTGAAACCCTGATTTGCTTATTTTCTTTCAGCTGTAGATACTATCAACTAATACAATCACAGAAGTTCTCTTAAAAGTAGTTACCTGCATTTGTTTAAAATCTTTTAAGCAGTTTTCTCAGTTTTATTCCATCCAAGTGTTTTCACATCAACTCGTTTTACAAGGAAATCTAGACAACAAAATATTGCAGTTGGTGTTTACAGTCTATGGAAACTATACTATTTGCCATACCCAGTACACTCAGAGTATACAGTGTAATACATTCCATTTCAGCTTCTCAAGTTCACTGGCCTTACTTATCTCAGAATCCTGTTAGCTTTCACCATTGCCTTTTCACACTGCACTGCATAATTCAGAATAGGTACAGCTATGATATTTATTCATTTTACATTTGTTGACCGGGATAGTCCGACTGGATGTATGTCCATTTTCAGTGGAGGCCCGGGGAGAAAAGCTCCACATACCAAAAAAGAGGCAGTACATACATCACCGAGTGATAAACTCAGGCAGACATATTTAGAAAAATACAGACAAAGAATACAGGCAGATATCAATACACACAATGTGCAAACTTACATCTGATATACATATAATTTTGTTTTTTTCTCTCCTTACAAATATTCTTGTAGACATATATGGTTTATTTTCCTTGCTGCAGTGTATAACTTTGCAATTTTTGCTAAAATGCTAGATGCCACTATTGTTTTCACCTTGCATGATAAAAATGACTCTTGCTGGGAACTAGCTCGCTTACCCAAGTAAAATATGTCCGTCTCACTGAATTCAAATAACAAGCTGATATTCCTCTTCTTTATCAATGTGTGAGCGGACACAGTACCAGACATAGATACCCAAACCAGTAAGGTCCAGGCACTGACCCCTACAGCACCAGATTTTTTACTAGCCAGTTTATTCCTTATTGTTGTTCTCTGTCTACAGCCAGTTGGTCCGTTAGCCATGTAATAGTTTTTGGTTCTTTGCCTTATAATCTTTAATGCCCACCACATTCCTGTGAGAGAGTGTGTTTCAGGGATTAATGAATTCCAGCTACATCCCATCCATACCCTTGTTCACCACAGTGATACACACTAAAGCAGTGGTGTACAACATCCGGCTTGGGGGCAAAATCCGACCCTCTATGCAACACCATCTGGCCCCCAGAGAGTAACCAAAAATTTTTTTTAAAAATTGAAAAAATATTCCAGTCATGCAAACTTTCCAGCACGTGCTTACTTACCTAATTGACTGCAGTTGCGCAAACCTCTAATTTTAGCTGTGGAAGTAACTATTCTTTGTTGTTTATAATTTGTAGTCTGTAAACAATAGTAACTTTCTGCAAGAGTTTGTAATAAGTGATGGTTGCAAGCCAGAATAAAGTTAAATGCAAAGTTGCTGTAGAAAATAGGCAATTTCATGACTGCTGTCTTAAGTAAAAATGCCAGTCACCTGTACCTATTGTTAACTCGTAATGACTTACTATGTTTTGAGGTGGCTCGCAGATGCATTAAGAATTTGTGTAGTGGCCCTCGCCACAAAAAGGTTGTGCACCACTGCACTAAAGTAATATTCAGGATCTACACACTACTTCTGCTAAACTTTTCAAATTCAGTGACTCTACCCTGCCCAATGTTTTCAATGATTTTCTCTATGATAAACATGAGGCTGACTGTTCTGTAATTTCACACTTTCTTCCTACACACATACATTTGCAAAGGAAGAGACATGGCCAGATTTTTAGTCCTATGGCACAGGTCCAGCTTCACATGGACAATGGTACTGTTCAGTCAGCAGTTTGCAAGGAGGTAGCAACTTTTAACACCTGGGTAGGAAGCTCATTCAGAGCCTGTCACTTACCTGTGCAAACGTCTTTGAGTATCTCCTCCACTTGGCCTGTAGTTACTTTCCTATCAGCCTTATTCAAGGAACAGATACCATCCCATGGTAGTATCTTATATATCTGTTTACCTTCACTGCATCCCAATGCTCATGATAACACGTCCCCTTCTTTCAGTGACCACTATCCATTGTGGCTACCATTACTTCGAAAGGAATCAAACCGACTGGCTAAGCTCGTATAGATATTTTATTAAAAGCTATAATTACCTTGTTCAGCTTGAGTTGTCCTTAATGAGCCTGTGTTTGTTAGTTAACTGATCAAATATCACTACATTGGTTCATATATATTCTGTTATCTTTAAGTGGCAACCAACACACCTTCCTCCCATCTCACCAGTGGCATAACTACTCAACTCTCAACTTCCATCTGTAATACAGGGTGGTGTGGATATATTTGATTTAAAATGCAGGTTCATGTGTTTCTGTAAATCTTCAGAAACAACTTTCTATACCTTGAAAACTGTGAAAGTTAGACTCACAGTATCATTAAACGTTGTGTTCGGCTAGACTTGAAATTTCAGATGACTATGTGCAGTTCCTTTCTGCATGCTTATTTTCGGATATTTACAGAAATGTGAGCAATTATACATATTTAGTATAACTAATAATATAAACAACACCTAATATCACAAGTTGTAGAAGTTACATATAAGTGTCAGCAACAATTTTCTCTAGTATCACCTAACGTTTCAGCTGATACCATGCAACGGTCTTCAGGTCAGTTGGAGTTGGTAATATCAATATATACATGGAAATAATACAAATATTAAGGACTAACAAAAAATGACAACATCTACACAGCAGTAACAGTCTACAGTCAGTAACACTGTGTGTTTTGTATCACACCACAACATTTCACATGATTATCATCAGCAGTCTATCACCTCTGTATGAAAACATGCATGCATGAATATATGAATAATAAATGCAAAATAGTGTTAGCCATCATTAACTGTTAAGTCACCCAGTGAAGGAGCTCAGCTCCAAAAATGTTATGATTATGCCATATATGGAAGTCAAACAGGGGTATTTAAGAAAGGTGTTATAGGTGGTAATGCATTAACCTATTAGTATTTGCCTGTAAACCACTCCTCCCAAGTTGCTGTCTGTAAATGGTCTGCAGGAAGGGGGACAAATTACTATTTGTGAGTGATAGGGAAGGTGGTTCATAGGTCGGTACTAGACTATCAGCCCTAGGGCCTATACAAGCCTAGCCATAACAATTCCCTGGCTATTTCTTCCCAGAATATTTACTTCCCTGATCCCCTGTCTAGCAGGGTGACTGATGTGATCCCCAGGGTGAATTTTCTATCTCCCATCCAAACGTCAAGATTCCTTTTGAAGAGGGCCAAAGAGGTGCTCAGCTGGACATGTATGGGCAGTATATTCCAGAGTATGGGGAGTCTCTGGGTCAGGAACCTATCCCTCCAGCATGTTTTGTTCATTGTGATGACCGGGTTTAGATCCCTGGAACATGTGGCTCTGAGGGATTGGGATTTCTTTAAGTGTAGCATGTCCAACAGCTCTGGGTTTGACATGGCCTTCTATGTTAAGTAGAGATTGCCTCTGAGTAGGTGATATGCGACAGAGTATAGCTGGAGTTTTTTAGATGGTCAGCATAGGGCATCTGCTTTGAACTTCTGATTCTTTTATTGAGGTATGTCTGTGGCCTTTCCAGTTGTTGCAGATGTCTTGTGAGGTACATATCAAATGGGGTGTTGTACTCTATAATGGGTCTAATGAGGGATGAGTACAGTGGGACAATGACCTCCTTTTTCTTGGATGAAAAGCCCTTAGAGATGAGGTGTGCCACACAGAAGGATTTCCTAACTGTTGTGGTGATGTGGTGATCGAAGGTGAGACCACTGTCCACCTGTGTCCCTAAGTCCCTTATCACACTTTCAGTGTTTAGTGTACTGCCACTTATGTAGTAATTCATGGGTACATGTTTTTTTCCCAAAGGGGATAACTATACATTTCTTGGCATTGAGCTTGAGCCATGGCTTTGGCACTTAGCATCTGTTTCTGTAAGGCCCTTTTGTAGAATATCCACATCATTTGGGGACTCAATAATGGCTCCCAGTTTGCAGTCATCTGTGAATTTTGTTAGCCACAGTCCCCTAGTGCTGACCTGTACTTCAGTGAAGTAGATGCCAAACAAGAGCAGTCCCAGGACTGAACCTTGAGGTACTCCACTTGTCACTTGTCTAGAGCTGGATTTTGCGTTGGCTACTTTTACAGTGTGGTTTCTGTCAGTAAGCCAGTTGGCAACCCATCGAGTGATGCAGGGATTAATGCCCAGCTTAGTACGTTTATGTATGATTCCAGAGTGGGGGATAATGTTGAAGGTCTTGGCGAGGTTCAGATATGCTGTGCGGACTGCCTTGCCCTCGTCCACGGCTCTGGAGACTGATTCGAAGAAGTAAATCAGGTTGAGGAGACAAGATCGGCCCTTTACGAAACCAAATTGGGTGGGGTCCAGTGTTTGAAGGTTGCCAATGTCTTTGCTTATAAGTTACATGATAATGTGTTCCATGGCTTTGCACATCAGGCTCGTCAGACTGATGGGAGGATAGTTCCCGGGAACCAAGATGGAACCCCCTTGTGGAGTGGGATAATTGTAGCTGTGCCCCACTCATTGGGTATGAAGCCTAAGATGGGGCTATGATTAAACATGACACTTAGGTGAGATGCCAGTTCATTTTGTAGTTCATGTAGTACACAGCCTGGGATGTCATCTGGTCCCATGGATGCTGTATTCTTAGCTTTGGAGAGTGCGTTTTTTTTACCTGTGTGCCCATGATTATCGGAATTTGGCAATCTTTTGTTATTGAGATGGGCCCTTTAGAGGGTGAGGGGGGGTGAAGTTGGCAGTGAATCAATCTGCCAGGATATTGGCAATATCCTTGGGATCAGTATATTTAATGGCATTCTATTGTAGCTCAGAGCAGATCTGATCATTGCCATTTAGATTCTTGACATAACTAGAGAATGCCTTGTGGTTGTCCTTGGAATCTTTGGCAATTTTATTTTCATAACTAGCTTTGGAGGATTTTATGAGGGATCTCAGCTTCTTACTGAGGCTGGTAAGGGAGTATTTTGCATCCTGGGATTTTCCTCTTTTCTGTCTGTTGTATAGTTTGTTTATGGCAGGGGACCACAAGATTGACTTCCTTTTTTTGGAGGAGAGCATCCTAGTTCTATTTGGAATGGCATGATTCATGCATGAGTGGATGTGCTCATACTTAGTGTAGGTTTCAGCAGTCGAACTTTCAGTTCCCATTTGCATGGGTGTCATGAAGTTTGTCACTTCTGAGTTGAGTAGCATGAAGTTAGCTTTGGAGAAGTTTTTGTGGAGGTTTCCCTACTGGGGGGTGGGGATCGGATGTGGACGTCAAGGGTGATTAGCTTATGGTCAGACCTGACCAACGAGGGGGTGACCACTGGTGTGGAGCATCGATCTCCCATGTTGGTAATGACCAGGTCTAGGATATTTGAGCCCCTGGTGGGACTATGGATTAGCTGATCCAGGGCGTTGGAATTTATGAATTCCAAGAACCGTTGGGCAAAGGTGTTGGTACACGAGTAGTTTTCCCAATTAATGGCAGGGTAGATGAAATCACCCCGTATTAGGGTGATTGGTTGTATCTTAATATTTTCCAGTATGTTTAGAAAGGTGTAGTGAGAATCTTGGGGCATGGTGGGGGATCTGTAGCAAGCTACAATTTGGATTGCAGTCTTACCTAGTGTTAGTTGGACCTGTAGAATTTCAGATGCATTGTGTTGGGCAACTAGCCTGGAGGTGTGAATATCCTTGGTGAATATGGGCACTCCTCCACCTTTAGTTACAACTTCTTTCATACAACCAGCCTGCAGGTCGCTTACCTCCTGGCAGCAGATAAGCACCACACTGATGTTGCTCAACGTGGGACAGCAGTTCTGCTGCCAGGAGGTAAGTGACCTGCAGGCTGACTGTATGACAGAAGTTGTGACTGGTGGTATTTCTACATGCCTCTAGATCACAGTCAACTTAAGTATTGACTCTGAGAAGAGCAGTGATGGACATTTCATTATTTTTGGTTATTAACTTTACCTAATGTTCTTGGATTCTCTGTTCTAATTGGGGTACTCTTTCAGCAAATTAAAGAGTCGAGGCCTGGACAGAATTTCCACTACCTCAAGTGAGTTTCTTCAGCTGCAAGCAACTTCACTGTTTTCTAAAGCAAGTACAGTTTTGTAACAGGTGAGCAGTACTGTAATAACAAATCTGATCAACCTGAGTCCATATCTGCTGCTTGTTGTACCCACTGTTTTTTTTTTTTAAGTATTCCCCTGCAGGGTGCTAGTTTTCTGACTTTTTTGTTTCACCCACAATTTAAATATGACTGTCTTTCACTTAATAAACATGGGAGGTCTGTCAATCGTAGTGACCCATTGCAAGCATTTTTGTTTGTATGTTTTTCTTATTTTCTTTTCTTTTGTTTCAATTGCAAAGTAAACATTTCCTTTCTATTGTTTAAGAACAGTTCCAACCTTAATAACAGCTAATTTTATTAAAGCATTTCTCTCTACAGTATAATATAGACCTACATTAGTGCTCAGTAAGCCATCGGTGCACTACAGAATGCTCATTTCCATTTCCCCTGACATAGACGACAAAGACAGCCCCATGTTTTCTATTTAAATATCATATTGTCTCAGAAAGGTTTGTCTTGAGCTATATGACATGAGGGGAATATTTCCTTTCCATGGGAATTGTGAGGTTTCAGAGTTAGTATATATAATTAGCAGGGGGGTTATGGGTGCACTCTTCACTGCTAAATAATCACCACCTGTAATTTTCCATCCTTATACTGTGTCTTGCTGAAGTCAGTAAAGAATTATAAAGCAGATATAATAGTTAAAGTAATTTATTCCAAACAGTTGCTGCTGTATAGTCAACCCTTACCATAACACTACATAAACAAACTGATAAATACTCACGTTTTTTGGCCAGTGAGAATTTGCTTTTATCCAGAGAATGATCAAAAAATGAAGTACAGTAACACCAATATAAGTAGCTTTCATTCACCTTACCAGCTGTTTTAAATAACACCTTGTCAGTCATAGATAAATTAACTGAGCCTGTAGAATGACCTGAAAACATAAAGAGCTATGCAACAGTATGTGTTTGTGCATGTATATGTGCTGCATCGTTTTCTTAACTATTTGACAACTAAAGATATGAATACTTAACTCTGTAATGTACCTGCCTTTGTATAGAAACATTTTATGCCAAGCTAGCAAGGCTTCATTGTCAGCCTTCAGTTAGCATAAATCAGAGAGTCTCAGTGGACATAACATATAGCCACTGTAGCTAAATGCAAAAAAAGACCTAATATATTATATCTAACCAATGTCATGCTACGGGGACACAAACTGCATTGTGTGAACATGTAGAAGCTGCTAATTAAAATAACATCAAGTATATCAGTCCTCATGACAGACATGCTGCGATACAACAAATTAAAAGATAGAATCACCAGGAGTGATTATGATTCATAAACATATCACAGAAATATAATGAAAGAATCTTTTTGTTTGGTTTCAGGGTGAAGTTTATATTTAATTGTTTACATTTAATACATTCTACTTGTATGCTTGCATACGCAACTGAGACTTCTTGCACATCTGACTAAAGGAGTTGCCTATCAGATCAAACTTATGCATCAAATGGTTCCCTACAGAATCTCCCACTTCAGACTCTTAAAAATAAAATTCCTGAATTCTAATTGGGCACAACACTGAGAAACAGAATCCTGAAGATGTAAATCCTGAATATGAAATCAAGAATAGTAGAGCATGACTGTTGTACTGATAAGTAAACACTGACAGCAACATATAAATAAAATTTGAGAATATTGTTTCTATAACTCCCATGGAGAGGGCAATAACCCTCTCACCATTGTTACCTAATTATTCTCATTTGGAGGGTGCACCCTTGTATTCATGATGCTTTTGGTATTTTCATTTTCGGTATTTTAAAGTTTGTTGCAATGTGGTTTGATCTTATGCAAGGAGTTCGATGAACTTACATCTACTCTAATTCATCGGCGATGGCTCAACATGGTAATATTCCCTGCTATACACCATAATGGATTTACTGGACAGTGTTTTTATCATTATCAGTGTACTGCCTGTTAAATGTTTTGCTTCCAAAATTCATGAGCTAATAAAAATTGCATTGTGAGTAACTAATGCATTCATTTTTAGGGAATGGAATCTCATTGTGATTATACATAAAGCATCCTTTTGAAAACTTTGGAACATCCAAGATTTAACTGCTTACATTCAGCTTTGTCTATTTCCATCTAGGATTACTCTGGTAATTTGCTACTGTTGCCTAGCTGATCTATTTTTGCTTCATCTAGACCTGTCAGCATTACTTCACCTATTAACTAGATTATCTCACTAGGCGCAAAAGCCTGGGAAACACAGGAACCTGGAGCCACAAATAAGTACAAGTATAGTATTTTTTTAATCTATATTTTTCTGTCCCTCCACCTCTTTTCCTTTTGCTTTCTAATGCCTTTCTGTGCACAGTCATTTTCTGAACCCTGCAATACAGTAACGTTATTAAAATGTAAACCATAAGTACAACTCATTTTATAAACACAACACAGTAGACCAGTAAGCAGTCATTATTTTTCCATACATACCTTCCATACCTCCTAAATGCTGTTAATAATGCTTCCCTTACTTTATATCAATCCCCATACGACATCTACATATAACAAATTTTCAGGCATGATATTTTTTACATGACTATTAACAGTACTTCAGCAAAAAAAAAAAAATCACTTTCTGCATATCAGGACACAAAAGTCAATGTTCCTATTAACTCAGTATTCCAGGAGACATACAGATCTATAGTACAGATCTATAGCAACTTTCCACACAGCAGAAATGATTCCTGACAAGTCATTACCACCTGGGGCTTAAAGCTGATAATTTGCTTGTACACAAAGTCATTAACATAGATGTCTGTGATCTGCCATCAGTACTGCTGTGTAAATATCCAGGAACCATTAACCATCATCTGAGTTTGCAGTGCGCTTGACAAAACACAAGCTCTGGTTCATCTCTGCTGACACTGCAACAAAGCCCAGACATATCAATAATATCTAATAAGGCCACAGTTGGAAACAATGTACAGTGTACAGCAGAGAATGATGAAACATTAAAAAATATATATTATGATAAAATGGCTAAACAATTCTACTTAAGATAAACTTCACTATACTTCCTAGCAGGGATAGTATGCTATACAATAACTTGATACTTCCTAGCAGGGATAGTATGCTATACAATAACTTGATACTTCCTAGCAGCGATAGTATGCTATACAATAACTTGATACTTCCTAGCAGAGATAGTATGCTATACAATAACTTGATACTTCCTAGCAGCGATAGTATGCTATACAATAACTTGATACTTCCTAGCAGAGATAGTATGCTATACAATAACATGATACTTCCTAGCAGAGATAGTATGCTATACAATAACTTGATACTTCCTAGCAGAGATAGTATGCTATACAATAACTTGATACTTCCTAGCAGAGATAGTATGCTATACAATAACTTGATACTTCCTAGCAGACATAGTATGCTATACAATAAATTGAGGCTTCCTAGCAGAGATAGTATGCTATACAATAACTTGATACTTCCTAGCAGAGATAGTATGCTATACAATAACTTGATACTTCCTAGCAGAGATAGTATGCTATACAATAACTTGATACTTCCTAGCAGAGATAGTATGCTATACAATAACTTGATACTTCCTAGCAGAGATAGTATGCTATACAATAAATTGATACTTCCTAGCAGGGATAGTATGCTATACAATAACTTGATACTTCCTAGCAGAGATAGTATGCTATACAGTAACTTGATACTTCCTAGCAGAGATAGTATGCTATACAGTAACTTGATACTTCCTAGCAGAGATAGTATGCTATACAATAACTTGATACTTCCTAGAAGAGATAGTATGCTATACAATAACTTGATACTTCCTAGCAGAGATAGTATGCTATACAATAACTTGATACTTCCTAGCAGAGATAGTATGCTATACAATAACTTGATACTTCCTAGCAGAGATAGTATGCTATACAATAACTTGATACTTCCTAGCAGAGATAGTATGCTATACAATAACTTGATACTTCCTAGCAGAGATAGTATGCTATACAATAACTTGATACTTCCTAGCAGAGATAGTATGCTATACAATAACTTGATACTTCCTAGCAGAGATAGTATGCTATAAAATAACTTGATACTTCCTAGCAGAGATAGTATGCTATACAATAACTTGATATTTCCTAGCAGAGATAGTATGCTATACAATAACTTGATACTTCCTAGCAGAGATAGTATGCTATACAATAACTTGATACTTCCTAGCAGAGATAGTATGCTATACAATAACTTGATACTTCCTAGCAGAGATAGTATGCTATACAATAACTTGATACTTCCTATCAGAGATAGTATGCTATACAATAACTTGATACTTCCTAGCAGGGATAGTATGCTATACAATAACTTGATACTTCCTAGCAGAGATAGTATGCTATACAATAACTTGATACTTCCTAGCAGAGATAGTATGCTATACAATAACTTGATACTTCCTAGCAGAGATAGTATGCTATACAATAACTTGATACTTCCTAGCAGAGATAGTATGCTATACAATAACTTGATACTTCCTAGCAGAGATAGTATGCTATACAATAACTTGATTCTTTTTTAATTCCTCAGGTAAATCCAGTCCTTGCATACAAAAAAACTTCTTCCTTAACAGCAAGATGTGTAGATTCATGTTTATTGCTCTGATTTGCCAACTTAAAACATACTGGCCTTCAAAAAACATTACTGCTGCAACCTTACACTGATACTTTCTACACACTCTTTTTGAAGGGAGTTACCAAATGACTTGGTGTTATTGTGATATAAAATTTATTCCCCAATACTAATACTGGCTAACGGATTAATGTCAACAGAGCAACAGCAATCTCTGTCGAGACAAAAACTCTGATGGAAATTAGCTGAAATTTTTAGCGAACCATGAAGGAAGACTTTTTTGTGGGGGCAAGCCCCACTGCACCCCCCCCAACTTATATATACCAACATAGGGGTGCAGAACAGTGGAGAAAGACAAAAACTTCACTATCTCAAAGTAGTTTTAGCAACTTTCACTCACAGTTTTTATCTTTTGCTAAAACTACTGTGAAAGAATAGACACTTTCCAATGTCTCTATCACATTTTCTTTGTCTTCTTTTTTTCTTTCAGCTGCTCCCATTACGGGTTGCCACGGTGGATCATCTGTTTCCATTTCTTCCTGTCCTCTGCATCTTGCTCTGTCACACCAACCACATGCATGTCCTCTTTCACGGCATCCATAAAGCTTATCTTAGGCATTCCTCTTTTCCTCTTACTAGGCAGCTCCATCCTTAGCACCCTTTTCCCAATATACCCAGCATCCCTCCTCAGCACATGTCCAAATTAACACAATCTCGCCTCTCTAGCTTTGTCTCCAAACCGTCCAACCTGAGCTGAACCTCTGATATACTTATTCGTAATCTTGTCCATCCTTGTCACACCCAGTACAAATCTTAATATCTTTAATTCTGCCACGTCCAGCTGTGATGCCTGCCTTTTTGTCAATGCCACTGTCTCCAACCCATATAATATAGCTGGTCTCACTACCCTATTGTAGACCTTCCCTTTCACTGATACCCATCTGTCACAAATCACTCCTGACAGTCTTCTCTACCCACTCCATCCTACCAGTACTCTCTTCTTCACCTCTCTTCCACACTCACCATTACTCTGAACTTCTGATCCTGAGTATTTAAACTCATCCACCTTCACCACCTCTACTCCTTGCATCCTCACCATTCTTCTATCCTCCCTCTCACTCACACACATATATTCTGTCTTAGTCCTGCTGACCTTCATTCCTCTTCTCTCTAGAGCATATCTCCACCTCTCCAGGGTCGCTTCAACCTGTTCCCTACTCCCACTACATATCACAATGTCATCTGCAAACATCATAGTCCACAGGCACTTCTGTCTGATCCCATCTGTCAACCTGTCCATCACCACGCAAATAAGAAAGGGCTCAGAGCTGATCGGTATTAACCAATATTCAGTTTTTTAGCTTTAGGTTCAATAATTGTGTGTTAACTCACCCCTGAATAACATTCTGGACAGACAGACAGACAGTGTTCCAAAAAGAACTGGATCTGACACTGCTGAATAGACAAGGAGATCACCAAGTAACATACAAGAAACTGAGCATAATAATTCCTGATGCCTTTTCAAATAGTTTAAGTTTTCCAACTTCATGATTTCTCTCGCAAAAACTGTATGTACCTTTTCAAGATGCCTCAAGTGGTTCCTCTGTAGTTTAAATGATGCACTGTTGTGTTTAGTTATGGGTCAGATGAGTAAGGTACAGAGACTCTGTTAAAATGAGCACTCTGGAGTGACTAGACATGCTTTTTACAACCAAATGAGCTTCACGATATGCGTTTGTGGCTTTGGTGGATATGAACTTGTAAATGTTTAAATTATCTACTGATGAACCCACATAATTAATAATGGCATCATTTTACTGAGCGGATCGTTTGTTGGAAAAATCTACATTTAATTTTTTATTTTTTTACCAATTAATCAGATGAGGCATTCATTGACATTAAAAGTGAGGCTATTAACAACAGATCACATGTGTACTTTTCATACATTACATTGGAGAATCCAAGCATTTTTTATTGAATATTGTATGAAACCTAGTTTGCAATAATCATTAGATATTAAGTGTTGGTATATCCCAGAATCACATTAAAAAGTGTAACTAGCTTCTATAATGTAAAGTAACTGTTTTATGGCATTTACAGCTAAAGGGATATCGCAGGGGACTACTGTATTTCTGACATTCATGTCTATTAAGTATTGTTGTATATGTATATATATATATATATATATATATATATATATATATATATATATATATATACATATCATGCCATGTCATTCCCCTTCATAAAGGAGAGAATTCTTTAGACCTCTCAAACTTCTGACCAATAGCCATACTATCACCACTGACCAAAATTATGGAAAAGTGTGTCCACAACCAATTAATGCACTATCTCACCCAAAATAAACTACTGGCCAACTCTCAGCATGGTTTTAGGCCACACCACAGCACCACATCAGCCCTCCTATCCTTCTCTAACTCTATCAACATCAACCAAAACAATAACAAACTTACCTCAGTTCTCTTCCTAGATCTCTCTAAGGCCTTTGATATGGTCAATCATGAACTGATTCTCCATACCCAGAAGGAACTGTCACTGAATAGTAGCTCTATTAAATGGCTCCAATCTTACCTGTCTGATAGACAACAAGTGGTTTTATGGCAGAATACCCTATCCACATGCCTACCCATTACTCTAGTAGTCCCCCAAGGCTCCATACTAGGACCACTACTCTTCTCAGTCTTTATCAAAGTCCTACCCACCATCACTCCCAACACCACCTGCATCCAGTACACAGATGACTCTACTTTAATCTGTACCCCCTCCTCCTCAACTGAGCTTATGACCTAACCCAGAATACTTTCAATGATGTAGAAAAATGGTTTGCAAACTGTCAGCTTCTATTAAACCCCAACAAAACTAAACTGCTCATCTTTTCCCTGCGCTGCAAATCCTCCTCAGCATTCTTTACAATAAGTTCCAACAATGGCACAATTATATCCCCAGATACTCATACAAAACTCCTGGGCGTCACAGTTGACAACGCCCTAAAATATGATATCCATGTCAATCAAACCATCAAATCTGTCAACAAAAAACTGGGCTCCCTATACAGGATCAAACCCTTCCTCACTCCTTTTGCAAGAACCACTATCGCTCAGTCCCACCTACTATCTACCCTCCTCTATGCCCCCCCACCCCGTTCACTAACCTGAACCAAGCCACCCTTACCAAACTTGCTAGTTGTTACAACCATATTGCAACATTTACTACAGGTGCAACCTCTAGGACCCACAATTATATCAACCTAACTCAGCTAGGATAGCTGGAGTGGCCCAGTCTTCTCCGATACAACCAACTTACAATAACCCACAAAATACTATATCAACCCAAAAAAACACCAACATTAAATAAGATCATCAAACCATACAGCAACCTAAGATCACTATGCTCTGCTGACAAACTTCTGGTACAAAGAACTAAGAGCATAAGTGTGGCTGGGGGCTCTCTATTCGCCAACTCAGTAGGCAAAACTTGGAATATGCTATCTGCCAAACTTACTCACCAGTCCTCCTTAACCCAGTTCCAAAAAAGCCTCAAACTGCACTTCCAACAGCATTGGCAGTGTCCCTGCTTAAATCCTGACTATTCACCACCCACTGTTCCTGCAAACTCTCCCTACGCATTTGAGTCATATACTCTAACAAGTGTATAAATTGTTGAAGGGACTTAGCTCATAACTGCGTGTATTATTGTCTGAAATTGAAGTCGCATGATTTTGATATTGTCTACTATGTTTTATCTATGTTTGTAACCCTACTGAAAACTGGATATTATACTTATCTCTAAATGTTTCTATTGTTCCTAATGTATTTGTACTTTGCTTTCTGGAGCTTTCTCCCCAGGCCTCCGCTGAAAATGGACATATATCCAGTCAGACTTTTCCGGTAAACAAATGTAAAATAAATAAATAAATTAATTAAAAAAAAAAGATATATATATATATATATATATATATATATATATATAGACATATATATATCTATAGACATATAGATATATATATATACACACACACACACACACACACATTGTATATATATATATATATATATATATATATATATATATATATATATATATATATATATACATACCTTGAGTAAAAACTTAAAAACTGAATCGTAGAATGAAACCTCCTTTTTCATTGAAAAAAATGTTTTACCAGTTTTCATTCTAAGGTAGTCAGCTATGGATCATTTACTGAAAAAACACATTGTCAAAACCCATATGGTCGAGACCATATGGTCAACAATGCAGTTAATCCAAAAACTAACATAAAGGCACACAGCACCTGCCAACAACACAATGTTTTTTGCAGGGGGGCAAACCCCTCTGCACCCCCTCACACCTCTGCTAATTATTCATACCAACTCTGAGATCATACTACAGTGGGGAAAAAGGCAAATTCCCTGATCCTTACTGTATCGCAATCTCGGTCAGAACAGTTTGAAGAACCAAATTGTCAACCTTATTGGTTTTGACAATTTGGTCCTTC
The DNA here is from genome assembly GCF_019279795.1 of Protopterus annectens. Classification (NCBI taxonomy): domain Eukaryota; kingdom Metazoa; phylum Chordata; order Ceratodontiformes; family Protopteridae; genus Protopterus; species Protopterus annectens. Next base: position 1,359,553,876 of record NC_056737.1, on the reverse strand, counting down.
AAAAAAATTGAGAAAGACCTGTGTAGAAATTACCTCCAGTGGCATGCACATTTCCTGCATCTATTTATGAAGTAGTATCACAAAATTGCTGTGCTGATATTCTGGGGTGAAACTGCCAAAGTTCTGATGATATCATTGGGGAAATTTGCCTTGTAACATTGGCATTTTACAACACTTTCTTCCATAATGTGAAAAACATTAAACATTTCTTAGCACTTCATAAAATCAATGTTTGTATTTCACATTAGGTCATAATGCATGTTTGAATTCCAAAAGAGTTATTTATTTATTTTGCGTTTGTTTACTGGGCAAGTCCATCTGGACAATAAAACCCCTTTTCAGCAGAGACCCAGACAGAAAAGCTCCAGTACAGAAAAGTTGCAGATAGTTACAAATATTACAAAGGATACAGCATATTAGGAAAGTTACAACAATAATACACACATACTATACAAACAATGTAAGAAGTAATGAAAGACGCATAAAAACAAGTAAGTACATAGATATAGTACAATAAAAGTAAGAAGTATATTGACATACAATGAATAAGGCTATAAAGTTCAGTGGCAGGCAAATAGAAAGAAAACTGTAGCAAAAACGAATACTGTATTCATAAGTCTGTTTTAAAAGGGCATAATTAAAGTAGCTGAAGAGAAAATGATAAAATGATGCCTTTTTGTGAAGCAAAATATAGCAGATTTAAGGAAGAGTGAAAGATAAATTTTATACTGTAGAAAAGGTGTAAAGAATATCAAAGAAAGGTAAGAAAGTTAAACAGGTAAGGGAAATAGGTGTTATGATGGATCTATGTCAGATGATTGAATTTTCAGAAATTTGAAATTCATAAGGTCAAAATCATATGATCGAGTTTCTGAAAAAGTCTAACATCAAAAAAAAAAAAAAAGCACAAAAATGTACCTTTTCATGCTTCTGGAGTGGGGCAAGCCTTCTTGCACCCCCCACACCCCCAGCAAATTAAATATACCCACTCCAACACTGCACTACATTAAGGAAAATAGTACATTTCCTGATCCACACTGTACTGCGATGTCCATTCAAAAGCTTTGAATTTTCAAAAACTTGAGCATATAGTCTTGACCATATGAATTTCTAGTTTCTAAAAACTCGATCAACTGATAGGGACCCATTGTTATGATATAATGGGAGAACAGCAAATAGAGGGGATTATAAACACCTAAGAAAGAAGGCATTTAGAAAGTAATCTCAGTTGTGAAGAAGTTATGCTATAATATAATCCAATGGATGACTAAGTGATAGCAAGTTGTGGTAAGAGGTGTTTGGGTAAATTAGCGTAGCCAGGGGATAAGCAAGTCCATATGCATTTACTAGTTTTTTTTTTTTTTTTAGTTCAGATTTAAATAGTTTACGAGAGTCAATTTATCTTATAGAATATAGTATATTATTCCATTTTGGATACAATTTGAATACAAATTATTATTAGCTGTGTTATTGGATTTGCATATAAAAAGAAGTATTTTTCTAAAGAGCAAAGAGTTCTTCTTGAGAGTATGGATTGACAATATGTTGTAGACTAGGACATTTTTTTAGGGAATTTAATTGTCTGTATGTAATTAGTATTTGCATGTATGTGAGTGCATGATTTGATCCCTAACTTGAAAAAAGTGGCTTTTTGCCACATGAACTTCATTGTGCATGCATTAATCAACTGAAATCACAAATCTTAATGCACTGTATAATCTTAAGAGTTAAACTACTGAAAACTGATAAAGTTACAGTATTGCACCTAGGCAACTATACCACATTGTTGGACATTTATGGTTTCTTCCATTAGGTATTAATGACTGTGACGGAAGTACTTTTTCATGTCCAGGCCAAATCAGACTGTATGAACACCACAGGGCACTTGGGTTCTATCTTTCATTCATTGTCTAATACCTTCTTTATCTTATTTAAGGTCACAGGAGAGCTGAAGTCTATCGCAGTCAACAATAGGTAAAAGGAATCAAAGAAATCCTACACAGGACAACTGTCAATCTCAGTTCACAAGTGCACACATACACACACCCACACACAAACACACACAAACACACACACACACACACACACACACACACACACACACACACACACACACACACACATACACACACACACACACTCACCTATACAGACAGGCAACATAGAGGATCACCAGACCACCTACTGGCAAGCAGGAGGAGACTGAAGCCCACAGTGACAACCTAAATAAACACAAGATGGCCTACTTACTGTACAGAGCACTCTCCTCAGCCAAGAACTGATCCAAAGGTACAAGCATTGTCAAGCAGCAAAGATTAGAAAGTCATGTGACCCGAAGCATCTGCCAAATCTGGTGGGACTAGAGTTGGATGTAGAAGACCATGTGGCATTTTCAGTGGAGAGTCTGGATCTTTAGTACTGTTGGCTCCCTAATGTAATTCCAAGTCTCAGAATTATGAAAAAACATACACAAAAAATAGTGAAACTAAAGTAGACAGTGAACATCATTGCTCTCTGTTATAGTTACTTTTTTTTGCAGGAAAGGCAGGCCCTCTGCACCTCCATTGTGGAGCAGTGCACCCTTCACCCCCATTACATATGCATACTAACTGCGGTACTGTCATACAAAGCAGAAGGAGAACACTCCCAAGACAAAGTGATCACGCATTTATATGAAATCTCCATTTTCGCACATTGTCTTGCGGTTTTAAGACTCGCACATAAATCAGAGCTAATGGGAGCATGTTTAATGAAATATGTTCAAATGAGATGAAATAGACTCAGGGGAAGTGGTAACTGAAAATATCACGGGAATTTAAAAATGTTACCACTGTAAAAACCTAGTCAAGTTTCCTCTAAACAGCATAACTGACTACCTAAAAACTTCCCTGTAAAATTAGACAAAGGCTGAGAGGGAACCCACCAGTCAACATATTTTAATAAATTAATAAAAAGCAGTCATATGTCGTCCTGTCATCTTGAAGTGAGTTATGGAACCTTCATTCATTCATTCATTCATCCTCTGATCGATCGCCTATTTTATAAAATTCAGGGACATGTGTGAGCTTATCATGGCATTCAGTGGGTGCAAGGTAGAGAAACTACTCCTGGAGAGAGGAAATTGCTCCTTGCAGACAAGGACACAGAACACACTCACACTAATATGTGATAGTTTACCTACAGCATATCCTTGTGCCTGTGGGAGGAACTTGACGAAACAGTGCAAACACAGGAAGGGCATGGAGTGTCCAACAACTAGGAAAAAAGGCCACTCATTATCTGAATGCAAACTATTTCTTACATACATCCTATAAAATTTCCTCTAGCTATTCACATGATGCTATACAGAAGTAAATAATATATTAAATGGAAGAAACAGAGAGTTAAGAAGGTACAGACAGTACATGGAAGACAAATGGAATGTTATAGCATACAGGCAGAGACAATGTAACAAAAAGAAAAGAGAAGGAAAAAAGGCTGAAACTAACCCTCCATTAGTCCAGTAAACACTTAGCTTTCAAGCCAGTAACTACGAAAACACAGGAATGAATATGGTGTCATCCACAGACGTGCCACAAGGATGACACGAGGCATGCGACATAAGTAAAGATTAATGGATGTGAATATTAACATTGTGGAGGCCAAAAAAGAGGTACTGAAAATGAAAATCTCCTGCACTGATGAAATGGCATAAACAGCAGGATTTTCAGACAGCTGTAGTACCAACACACACCAGCACAGAAAGTGACGCTCCAGGGCACTGCCTGGAGGAGTGGTCAGAAAAGATTTTGAAAGTGTTTTTAATGAAAAGCATTCAAGTGAGATGAAACACGCTCCAAAGGGAAGTATTAAGTGAAAACATCACAGATGGTTTAAAGCATGGGAGGTCCAACCATACTGGAACTGTAACATGGTGTGAGGGTTATACATGAGATAAAGGTGACTGTCAGACTATATTTCAAGCTATAAATTAGGTAGACATGAACAGATGTAACAAACTATCAGACCTGTTTCTGATATATGCCACTTAAGCTGCTACAGTAGTAAACATTTTAAATGAAACAGTGATCACGTTTCATTCCCATTTAGATTTCTTAGTCTTTCTTCCTCTATAAACTAGAATATAAAAAAGCACAGCACATTCCTTGATACCAAACTCTCAAGACATTGCCTCCTACATTTCTGTCTGCTGCATGACAGAGTGGTTATGTGTTCAGTTTGAAAACAGTTAGCCATGAGTTTCTATTTCTGTGTGAACAGTTACTTAACCTTCTCATTCATCTGCACTATAAAGAGGTACCTGTGGCATAAGTGAACCTTCTCTGCACTGTAAAGAGGTACCTGTGGTATACGTGGACCTTCCCTAAACTATAAAGATTTACCTTTGGTATAAGTGGACCTTCCCTGCACTATAAAGAGGCACCCGTGGCATAAGTTGACCTTCTCTGCACTATAAAGAGGTACCTGCGGTATAAGTGGATCTTCTCTGCACTATAAAGAGGCACCTGTGGCATAAGTGGACATTCCCTGCACTATAAAGAGGTACCTCTGGTATACATGGACATTCCCTGCACTATAAAGAGGTACCTCTGGCATATGTGGACATTCCCTGCACTATAAAGAGGTACCTCTGCTATACGTGGACCTTCCCTGCACTATAAAGTGGTACTTGTGGTACAAGTGGACCTTCCCTGCACTATAAAGAGGTACCTGTGGTATAGGTGGACCTTCCCTGCACTATAAAGTGGTATCTGTGGTATAAGTGGACATTCCCTGCACTATAAAGAAACACCTCTGGTATATGTGGACCATTCCAGCACTATAAAGAGGTACCTGTGGTATAAGTGGACCTTCCCTGCACTGTAAAGAGGTACCTCTGGTATACATGGACATTCCCTGCACTATAAAGAGGTACCTCTGCTATACGTGGACCTTCCCTGCACTATAAAGTGGTACTTGTGGTACAAGTGGACCTTCCCTGCACTATAAAGAGGTACCTATGGTATAGGTGGACCTTCCCTGCACTATAAAGTGGTATCTGTGGTATAAGTGGGCCTTCCCTGCACTATAAAGAGGTACCCGTGGTACAAGTGGACCTTCTCTGCACTATAAAGAGGCACCTGTGGTAAAGGTGGACATTCTCTGCACTATAAAGAGGTACCTGTGGTATAGGTGGACCTTCCCTGCACTATAAAGCGGTATCTGTGGTATAAGTGGTCCTTCCCCTGCATTATAAAGAGGTACCAGTGGTATAAGTGGACCTTCTCTGCACTATAAAGAGGCACCTGTGGTAAAGGTGGACATTCTCTGCACTATAAAGAGGTACCTCTGGCATATGTGGACATTCCCTGCACTATAAAGAAGCAACTCTGGTATATGTGGACCTTTCCTGCACTATAAAGAGGTACCTGTGGTATAAGTGGACCTTCCCTGCAGAGGTACCTGTGGTATAAGTGGACATTCCTTGCACTATAAAGAGGTACCTCTGGTATACGTGGACATTCCCTGCACTATAAAGAAGTACCTCTGGTATACGTGGACCTTCCCTGCACTATAAACTGGTACTTGTGGTATAAGTGGATATTCCCTGCACTATAAAGAGGTACCTGTGGTATAAGTGGACCTTCCCTGCACTACAAAGAGGTACCTGTGGTATTAGTGGACCTTCCCTGCAATATAAAGAGGTACCTCCGGTATAAGTGAACCTTCCCTGCACTATAAAGAGGTACCTGTGGTACAGGTGGACCTTCCCTGCTTTATAAAGAGGTATATGTGCTATAAGTGCACCTTCTCTGCACTATAAAGAGGTACCTGTGGTATAAGTGGACCTTCCCTGCACTATAAAGAAATACCTGAGGTATAAGTGGACCTCCCCTGCACTATAAAGCCGTACCTCTGGTATACATGGACATTCCCTGCACTATAAAGAGGTACCTGTGGTATAAGTGGACCTTCTCAGGTCGCTGACTAAATATATTCCACAACAAATGAGTACTCAAATGATTTTACTTTCTTTACATCATTCCAACAATAGCAAATTGCATAAAAAGAACTACACAAATATAAAGAAGATTGCCCACATTGGTAGTACATCAACTGAAATATGTTCTTTTTGTGGCAAATTGTATAAAACACACTTTACTCAAAGGTAGATGGATGCACTATATTTTACATCCATTAGACACCTGTGACAATCTAGTGACATCTATAATACTTTAAATATAATTCTTATATCCTTTCTAAGCTGTGACAGCTGCTATTGTACCATATGATCTGCACATTGAAATGTCACAGCATAAAATAAATAAATAGAATGGATGGACTTTCATGCAAGGGTGTATTATATTTTTAATAGTAGGCCAGAGGACAAACATTTTAAAAAGTTCAAAAGTTAAATGGCTGGTAAGAATGCTTTTAGGACAATGTGAAACACTTGTCTTTAACTGCAAGCATACTCCTCAACCTGCAAATATTGAAAATAGGAACAAAGGCCCTTGAAAAGTCAGTATATTAAGCCAAAAATCTGGACATCTAATTAGTATAACATTTGAATGTCAGATAACACATAACTCTTTCTGCTTCCAGTAGGAATGTGGTATTATACTATTCAGAAATGCATGTTTATAAAACGGTGAGTGACAAAAATGATGGAAAATATAAGCATGTTATCAAAGACAAAGTATAAAATCTCCAGGCTTTAACATGCTACACAAGGCCATTTATTTTTGCTTCTGAAAAAGGAAGATGTAAGATATATGCACTATTTCTTCAGAGTATTGGTACCACTAGAATGTTGTCATGTAGTGTAGTTTTCTGTGCACTAGACAGCTTCAAAAAATCACATGTGAATGGGGGGAGTCAGAAAATTATGTGAAGGTTTAATAAAACCCCGAAAATAGAGACATGCCTCCAAGAATAGGTGCATTATGTGCTGGGTAAATCAGGCCTGAAAACAAGAACATTCTTCCAAAACAGGGGCAGTTGTGGGGTCTGCTTTGGTGGGAGACATTGAGGCATATCATCTGCTAATGAATCTCCAGTGGTGATGCGGGATCTCCTCCTACCTATGTGCAGAAAAAGACGCTACAAAGAATGCCCAACATTGGACTGTCATCATTCTCTTCTGCCAAGCTGCAGTTTTGTATGAAATCTTGGATTAAGTATGCTATATCACAGGTACTGCACGTTTTTTCACTGTGATGCTTGGGGTTCTATGCTGCCAATAATGGCTGGTGGGTATGATGCACCCTTTCCAAGTGCCTCTACTGTAACCAAGGCCTGTGACTGCATGCAGTCCAGTTCACTATTATGTCCATTTTAGTAGGGTCACTGAATCCGCTAAAGGGCTGCTACTGATGGCTGTTTTATGAGTGATTCTGTATGTTACTATGTCAATTAGAATGCAACCTTTGCTTACAATCACAGGAGTAGTACAAAAACTTCATTATGTCTTTAATGTCTCACTGATGACTCATCAGCACTGCACTATGACATCATCAGGGTGGAAATTCAAATATTGGGGATAAATTGTTGTACAGGTAGTGACTTACACCAGTTACACTGCTGAGTTCAGGCATATTTAGGGCTGTGATGTAAATGGTTAAAATGAAAAGTGGCTAAAAGTGGCCACAGATCCACACATGAATAATAGATAAGCTATCACCCATTTAATACATGCAGGCCTTTCCTATAATGAAATAATCTTGACTCATCCTAAAAGGTTACCCTTTATTGCCATGTGGCAAAGAATGGGCCTTCACAGCAGTGTGGATCCCCCTACTTCCTTCCATTGGTCCAGTATTCCATCTTTCAGTGCTACCAGCATTCCTGTTATTCACTGCCAATGTTCCTGTAACATACTTCTCTTTTACAAATTATAAGACAGTTTCTGTATTCTTAAAGGCTATGAAGCACTCCCAGTATGTTGTCTGCACTTAAAGCAGCTGTATTAAAAGCTACCATATATCTATAGCATACATCTGAGACTTCTGTCCATCATGCAAATCGTAATCAAATATTACCAGCCCGATTTCACACCAACAAACTTCAAATTAGTTTAATATGCTCCCATATCCAAAAATAACAAAATATAATTAATTTTATATGCGTTAGGCACAGAGCTTCTATAATGTTTGTAGTGATTGTTTTCTGTACTAAATTATTTTATTTACAAAGCTAAACTTTTACTTCTGTGAATCGTTTCACATGCTTGACCTAAGCCATCACTTTCAGCAAATACGCAACACCAAACAATTTTTTTAACTAAGAAATTTGGTTTTAAGAACCAAGGAGTAAACAGTATGATCAGCAATTCTAACATGATGATAAATAATCAGAAAAGCATTTCTTGATGAAGTTATAATGCTATACAAACTAGCAGTACTGTTCTGAAAGCATGCAATATTGTAAAGTTTCTAGAAATGTGATGATCTTTAAAGAAATGTAGGTAAGTGAGCCTTAGATAAACTGTTACATTGCTAATACATAAAGTTTTCATGAAATCAAAAAGTAAGCATTCTCTGGTGAGGACAGTGAGATCATGAGAACAGTAATACATAGCATCAAACAACGCAAAGATTTTTGGAATTCTACACACACTTCTAGAACACAGAGAGAACATTTGAGTAGGCATACCCACTTAGGCCCTGAACTTATCTGATTGAAGATTGCTGGAACAGGGCTCAGTTCAGTGTTTTTTTACTGGTTAATTGGGTAATATGTTTAAATCAGTTTGCTTGTTTTCTTTTGTTATATATAAAAAAAGCAAATTTGAACTTTATCTGCTTTTACTGTATTTGTGTTGCTTCCTACTTTATTACCTTATTTTGCTTTTGCCTCTTTTTAAAAGTACTCCATTGTCTTTATTCTGCTGCATTTATTACTGCTTGGTAGTAGTCTGATTAAATTGTAACTGTTATTCTAAGTCTGTTGATTAAAGCACTTGGGCTTCAGACCAGTTGTTTTACATTAAGAAGATTTGTGGTCTGCACTGTTGGGCAGGACAGGTAGCTCACATCCTTCTAAGCTGGGAATTGCTGATTGAAGGCTCAGTATCTGTTTTTCTAAAAGTGTATTAGTTCTGGGCTCCAGGCCAGTTATTTTACATTAACAAGGTCTGTGGTCTGCACTCTTGTGGGAGGAGAGGCTAGATTCTACCCTTCCGAGCTGGGAATTTCTGGTTAAAGGCTTACTGTGCCTGCTTATTTGAACTGTTTTTCTGATATTGGTGTGCCTTGTCTGCTGCAGCATAGACTAGATTCAGGCCTGCTGAATCTAGCTTTGTTTGTATAACTTGAGCACTAATCCAGGCCATCTTTTTTTGGAGAAGGTTCCCCTGCACCCTAGTGGCAGGAGTGTGCGGTTAGAACTTGTCAGATTAAAGACTGCTGGAACAGGGCTCAATTTTGAGTTTTTTTACTGGTTAATTGGGTAATTTCTTTAAATCAGTTTGCTTGTTTTCTATTGTTATAAAAATTGCACTTTATTCATCTGCTTTTACTGTAATTGTGTTTCTACCTTATTTTGTTTGTGCTTCTTCTTAAACATACTCAGTTGTATTATTCTGCTGCAGTCATTACTGCTTGGTAGTAGCCTGATTAAATTGTAACTGTTATTCTAAGTCTTTTGGTTTAAGCACTTGGGCTTCAGACCAGTTGTTTTACATTAAGAAGGTTTGTGGTCTGCACTGTTGTGGGAGGAGAGGCTAGATTCTGCCCTTCTGAGCTGGGAATTTCTGGTTAAAGGCTTATTGTGCCTACGTATTTGATCTGTTTCTTTCTGAAATGTGTGCACCTTGTTTGCTGTAGCCCAGAAGTTAGTAGTTTATTGGCCATTTTAGGTTAATTTCTATCTCTTTCATTTCCCTGCTATAAAAAAACGTATTTGCCGGTTTTACACGCCGGGCAGCGCCGGTTAGCTAGGGTTAAACTATTCTGGGCTCCACGAAGTCTACTCTTCAATTTTTCCCTTAGGACTAGACAAACTTTTAACTTAAGCACTCAAACCATTCATTTCACAGCCCAGCACTTACTCAAAACTCATAGCAAGCACTAATTAACCCTAGCACTAGACCCCCTATACTGTCCAGAAGGACAAGGCTCTCTATTCATCCCTACCAGCCAATCAGTAAAACAGCTCACTTTACCTATTCAGGCATGTCCAAAGGGCAGTTTCAGGTATACTTTCTAGTCCAACTGGTGAATCTGGGCATTTTGAGGCAATGATATAACTGGCTAATGTACACAGACAACCCTCTCCTCCTACCACTAAACACTAATATATGCAAGAGATGCAATTATGCAGCCAAACTGGAGGCAAAGCTCTCTCAACCCAAGACTGGAACTGACAGACAAGAGGAGAAGGAAAATACTTGAAACACACCACTAGTCTCACACAGACCTACTAAACCAACACAGGCAAATAACACACATAAATACACGAAAACATATTCAGAGGCACTAAATAAACATCTGCAAAAGCAACAGAGACCTCCAAAGCAGTCACCCAAGCAACCTCCACACCTCATCACAAACCATGAAACACATACTTCACATATTCAGTGTGCCACGCAATCACAGCCCTTATGGCAAAATAACATACCCAACGCACTAGTAGTAGGCGACTCTATAGTCAGGCACACTGATATTCCACCAACTAGGCTGGACAAGGAGAAGGTTACAGTTATCTGCCTGTCGGGCGCAAGGATCCGCCACATAACACAAGCACTTAGGTCACTCCAGAACAAGTACAAATACAACTCTGTCATTGTCCATGTTGGTGTGAATGACCTGAGACGTATCTCCCTGGACTACATGAAAAGAGACATGGAAGAGCTCTCTGATCACGTAGCCCAGGCCGGTATGACCCTGACCCTGAGTAGCATCCTGCCCTCACCATGAATGATGCCACAGTATAAAGAAAAAAATGATCAATTTCAACAATTGGCTAAGTTTCTGGTGTCATTCAAAGGGGATCCAGTATCTGTCCACCTGGGATGACATGCTCGACAAGCCACGTTGCTTCGCAAGAGATGGCTTGCACCTGTCACCCTTAGGCTTTTGAATACTAGCCAAGGCTTTTGCCGCCTCCATAGTGCCCCTTTTTAAGGCAAGGCTCAAAAGACAAACCCACCACCGTAAATAGCACAAGTAACCAAAAACGGAGGGTAATGCTACTCAATGCCAGAAGTCTAAACCTCAAAATGCATGAACTTGGGGCACACCTCAGTATGGAGAACATTGATATCTGTGCAGTAACAGAAACCTGATTTAAGGCTCCAGAGAGCACCAAAGCACTACCAGGTTATAACTCATACCATACTTTTCGGCCACAGAAACCGGACCGAAACACAAAAGGCGGGGGCGTATCCATATTCATCAAGGATACCCACACCTCCAAGTTAGTGGCACAGCACAATTCCTCAGAGATCATCCATGTGCAACTAACAATGGGCAAAACTGCAATTCAAATTGTAACTTACTACAGAACACCCACCACGACCGAGGACCCCCATTCCGAGTTTCTGGAGACACTGGAAAATATGAAGGTCCTACAAAATGCCCTAATATTGGGTGATTTCAATTACCCAAACATTAACTGGGAGAACTTCTCAAGTACTAACTCCCTTGCCCAATGCTTCCTAGAATTTATAAACTTGAACGCCCTGGATCAACTGGTCAACACCCCCACCAGAGGTGACAACATATTGGACCTGACCATCACCAACATTGGCGACCGGTGTTCTACACCAAAGGTCAACCCCTCGCTGGTTGGATCAGACCATAGACTAATTACTCTGGATATCCACATTCCACCCCCACTCCCAATCAAGGAAACCACCGTGAAAAACTTTTCAAAAGCAAACTTCACTTTACTTAAGACCAAGGTGGAAAGGTTCACAGCCCCCATGCTAAAGGACAACGCTGCCCAAGCTGCTGAATCCCTTACAAAGGCACTCTATGAGCACCTGCAAGAATGTATGGATCGTGCTATCCCAAACAAAACCAAGATTCACTCCTCCAAGAAAAGGAAACTAGTCTGGTGGACCCCTGCCATAAACAAACTATACAATAGAAGGAGGAAACTAGTACAGAAAAGAGTAAAATCCCAAGAAGGAAAGACATCCCTGATCAGTATCAGCAAGAAACTATGATTCCCCATAAAATCATCTGAGGCTAGCTTCAAAAGAAAAATTGCCAAGGACTCCAAAAATAACCACAAAGCTTTCTTTAGTTATGTCAAGAACCTAAGTGGAAACTCTCAGATTTGCTCTGAGTTAGTGCAGAATGGCACAAAATACACTGAACCGACTGATATTGCCAGCATTCTGGCAGACAGGTTTAGTGCAAACATCACCCCCTTCTCACACCCTAAAGGGCCCATAACCATACCAGAATAATGTAGAGCCCCGGCAATCACTGACACACAGGTTAAAATAGCCCTATCCAAAAGCAAAAATACAGCTTCAATGGGACTGGACGGTGTCCCAGGCTGTGTCTTACACGTGCTCCAAAATGAACTAACCCCTCACCTAAACACACTGTTCAAACTCAGTCTCTCTACAGGCTACGTACCCATAGAGTGGCACACAGCTACAGTTACCCCACTCCACAAAGGTGGAGCCACAATGGACCCCAGGAACTATCGCCCTATAAGCCTGACTAGCCTGGTCTGCAAGGCTATGGAGCACATCATCATGGAACTCATTAACAGAGACATTGGGAACCTCCAAACTTTGGACCCTACCCAGTTTGGCTTTGTTAAGGGCAGATCATGCCTCCTAAACCTGGCGGACGTCTTTGAGACAGTTACCAAGGCTTTAGACGAGGGAAAGGAGGTCCACACAGCCTACCTAGACCTCGCAAAGGCTTTCAACACCATTCCCCACTCTGGTATTATAGACAAGCTCACCAGTCTGAACATAAACCCCTATGTCACGAGATGGGTTGCCATCTGGCTCATGGATAGAACCCACACAGTGAGAATTGCAGGCTCTAGGTCCGACTCTAAGCCAGTTACAAGTGCCGTCCCCCAGGGCTCAGTCCTGGGACCCCTCCTGTTTGGTATATACTTCTCAGAGGTAGAGGCAAGCACAGGAGGACTATGGCTGACCAAGTTCACAGACAACTGCAACCTAGGGGCCATAATTGACTCTCTGGCTGATACAGACATCCTCCAGAAGGGTCTCACTAGGACAGATACCTGCTGTCAAAATCATGGCCTCAAGCTAAATGCCAAAAAGTGCATAGTCATCCTCTTTAGAAAAAACAAAGTACCCGCGAACTACTACATACGTGGTAGTCCCCTAAATACAGAAAATGTAATAAGGGATCTGGGGACCCAAGTATATTCTAATCTCTCCTTTGATAATCATATTGCCAAGGTGGTTAGAAAATCCTTCTATGTGGCCCACCTAATCACAAAAGGGTTCGCATCTAGAACAAAAGAGGTTATTGTGCCCCTCTACTCATCACTCATCAGACCCATCACAGACTACAATGCCCCATTTGGGATGTACCTTAGAAGACACCTGCAACAGCTGGAAAGACCACAAAAGTACCTCACGAAGAGGATTACTGGCCTCAAACAGATGCCCTACGCAGCCCAACTGAAGAAACTCCAGCTCTACTTAGTTGCATACTGCTTACTCTGAGGTGATCTCTGCCTGACATACAAGGCCATGTCCAATCCAGAATTGATGGACATGCTCCACCTACAAAAAACAAATCCCCAAGAGCCACATGCTCTAGAGATCTAAACCTCACCACAACGATAAATAGGATGTGCTGGAGGGATAGATTCCTGTCCCAGAGACTCCCCATGCTTTGGAACAGGATTCCAATCTACATTAGGCAGAGCCCCACACTAACACTCTTCAAGAGAAACCTTGACGAGTGGATGGGAAGCAGAAAATTTACCCCGGGGATCACTGCAGTGACTCTGCTGGACAGCAGCACAGGGAACTAATGGCTCTGCTGGACAAAGGCACAGGAAACTAATCTAAGGGGGCGATGAAAGCCAACACATTCTGGCTAGGCTTATAGATACCCTTGGGCAGATAGCCTAGTACTTACCTATGAACCTATGAACCAAGCATTGACAAGTCTGTCTCCCTACAATAATATTTAGCCAACTAGGCGTTCTGAAAAATAAATAATTTAATAAATTACATAAACACTATGGTGTACATTGTTTATGCCTGGCTACAATCACAAGCACTGCTGTACTGGATTCAACTGGCCAGAGTCCTCTAAGGAGCATAAACAGCTGAATATGGGTAAACTCAAACAGCACCTGCAGTCTTCAATGCCTGCCAGATACAAATTCTGGATACTGCTTCAAAAAACAGGTGGACTGCTGTTCTAATATTACATCAACCTTTTGATTAACAATTTCCAGTTTTAGCCTTTCCAAATGTTAGTAAGAAGACAAGAAATAAAGAATTGTGAAGAGTTTTTTTTTTTGCTCTCCTCCTCCACTGTTCACCATTATACCAGCCTGGCATCCCAGTAGTTGTCCATGCTGGATCTACCAGCTGCCCCCCTCCCCTCAGATTTTAATTCAGTGTGTATTGTTGTGGCCAGTGACAGAACAAGGCATCCAGGGGCTCGTCTCATCTCTACGTATGTCATGGAAGGGTTACTTATGCCCTGACTGTTTCAGTATCCCTTCTCATATGCAAGTCCATGGTTTAGCCTGGGAAGTAGGCATGCAATGAAGAGATGCAACATATCGCCCTGCCTCCTCAGCAGCTCAGCCATATTTCTACCTTTTCAACCCCTCTTGTAGGCACGCATACCATGTGTCATCTCCAGCCTCCAATAGGGATTGTCACTGCCACTGCCCCTGGGATGTTAACACCCATCCCTCCCTGCTGCTCTGTCAGTAGTCTGAGCCACTAATCAAACCCAGGTCTCCTAGACAATGGTCAGGGCTTTATCCCTCTATGCCACAGGATCAGCTAAGCATTGGGAAGAGTTGACGAAAACTGGGTAGGTAGGCTGCCAACCACTTAGTCTCTGGAGATATCTTTATGATCTTACGGTAGTTTTCTCTGCTTTAGAATTTGAACAGAACAACATGGGATTCATTGATCAGTTACCTAACCTGTTTCGCTAAGACAGTCAATAAGGCTGGTATTAAGACATTTAGGTAAGAACCACAGTGTTGCAGGTTTTCTTTGTATAAAAGGGGCTTGAGGTCTTGCTCACTGCTCAGCAAACAGCAAAGCATCCATTTAAGCAGCTGAACAGTCAAAGCTTAGGTTGTCGCAGACAAGATAGCATGTCTGTAAAAGTAGGGAGGACTGTACTGTTTTGAAGAATGGAAGAGAATGGCAAAGCAGTGAAAATTGGATTAACTTTTTTCATCACTTTTCCTTCATTTTGATCCTTGCTATTTTACTTGAAGAGTGTAAGTCATGGGAGGAAGTGTTCCTAATAGTAAAACAGGTGAAATGCAGATAATAAAAATATCTAGTTTTTACTTAATTGCATTTTACATAAACTGTTTCTATTCTGATAGGGCTAAACTTGTCAAAACATGTAATAAGAACCAGATATTCTTAACTTTCAGACTCACTCACCCCCCACTCTGTAATGTTTAGGAAATACCTGACATACGTCAGTGGAAACTGCAAAAGAGATTCATCATTTTTTTGTTTTTTGTTTTGTTTTTTTGCATTTTAACTGTCTATGTGTAAATCTAGTTATTTATTTTGCACACATTGTTGAAACCCCAGATGATCAACAGGGAAGGTTACATTTCCCAGCATAAAATATATGAGATATAACATTCACCTTTTTTTAAGTGTCTTCTATGCTATTAAAACTTGTTTGCAACGGTTGCATTGTCAGTTGTGATTTATATGGGATATTTTTGCTCAGTTGTGCTATAATTAAACAAGATGCTTATACATTCACTGTGACTTGCTTAGTGTGGCTGCTTTATTTCCTGTTTTAAATTGCTCAGAATGCTGCAATGTTTTTTGTAAGTTACACGGGGCAGTTGTCTATTCCACACTGACTTGCTGCAACTTGTCTGTGATAGCTCCTATTTTTCCTGATGCAAACTGTCTGTGATGTCAGGGCTCCTTGAAATTTATGTAAGATGCAATTGGGCCATTTTTAGCAAAAATGGCAGGCACAAGTTGGTTATTCATTGATCAATAAGTAAATCAATCAATAAATTGTTTATTTATTGACCGATTTTTATTAATTTATGCTTTGTTGACCAGATTAGTCACACTATCCCAGCATCCTCTTTTCAGTGGAGACCCATGGTGGTATTCATACTACTGGAAATTTGTTCAGTACACCAAGGAACTTCCCCTATTCTTTTTTTTTGATAAATGCATTTGCATCCACCTGAGTTACCACCATGTCAGGGAGATGGAGCCTCAGTTCAATGTCTCATCTTAAGGACAGAACACTCACGAGTGCGGCACCTCCCCTTATGTTGCACTGTGGTGTTAGTAATGGAAAATGAATCCAAGCACCTGGAGTGGGAATAGATGTTACAGCCATCTGATCTTCCTGTGCCAAAGGCAGGTGGGTACTTGTGAGCGACTGACACATTAAGAACATCATCTTTTTATTCACAATATGCTAAACACTGCATTAATTAGCAACATTTATATTTCATAGGATCGTAGGAGGTTACTAGGCTAATAGCCCAAGTCCCTTACAAGCCTAGCTAAGTTAACCTTTGTTCCCAAGAGTGTCTGTTATGGGCAGACACTAAATCAGCACCTATTATCCATAACTAAGAGGGACACAGGTGGAGCCCCCATGACGAATTTAAGATTTCCCATCCAATCGTCCAAATTGCATTTAAATAGGATGAACGAGGGCCTCTGCTTAACATGGATTGGAAGTCTGTTCCAGACATGAGTTAACCTCTGCAAGGTAAATCTGTCCCTCCAGCAAGTTCTATACCAGGTCTAGGCCCCTTGAGAGTGTGATACATGTACCATTTGACTTGCGAATGTGTTGCATTTCCATTAAGGCGGGGTCAGACATTATCTTATATGCAAGGCACAGGTCACCTCTGAACAGTCTGTATGACACAGAGTGAAGAGACAGTAATTTCAGTCTGTCTGCATATGATATGTGCCAAAGACCTTGAATTTTCTTTTTAAGAAACCTTTGCGGTCTCTCCAATTGCTGCAGGTGCTTAGAGAGGTACATATCAAAGGAAGCTTTATACTCTATTATTGGCCTGATGAGGGAAGAGTACGGGGGGGGGGTTGGTTATAACCTCCTTTTTTCTAGAGACAATGTCCTTACTTATGAGGTGAACAACATAGAATGCCCTTATTAATACTGCTGAGACATTGTGATCAAAGGTAAGGTTGCTATCAAACATGCTTAAGGTATTGCTATTTATGGAGTAGTTTGCAGGACATCACCCTTGCTGAAGGGGATGATAATGCATTTCTTTGCACTGAATGTAAGTCCATGACTTTGGCACCAATCTTTAGTCTGTGTAAGTCCTTCTTGCAGGATATTGACATCGTTAGGGGACTGAATGACTGCTCCTAGTTTACAGTCATTAGCAAACTTTGTCAGTTACAGACCTTTAGTTTTTGCCAGTACTTCAGAGAAGTATATTCTGAAGAGTAGGGGCCCTAGAACAGACCCCTGTGGTACACATCTGGTTACTGGTCTACTGGAGGTAGAGTCTCCTATTTTGTCTGTATGAGTTCTATTTATGAGCCAGTTTGCAAACCACCTGACAATATATGGGTTGAAACCCAGCTGGGTGAGTTTATCAATAATGCCTGAGTGCGTGCAAGATAGTGTCAAAGGCCTTGACTAAGTCCAGGTAGGCCGTATGCACAGTTTTGCCTTCATCAAGGGCTTTGGTAACTGTCTTATGTCATAGGATTGGAAAACTTTTCAGTAGTTTTACTTTAGATGTCTCAGTTACAAACGTTCTAGTCAGCTTTATATATTGATGCAGCTAAGTCTACAGACATATGTTAAATCAGCTACAATGCAACTATTATGTACAAATGTAGGAACTGACAAAACAACCTTTTCTTTGAACGATAAGGTCAAATGAAGCAAAGGGTAGACAGTCTGGAGAGACAAAATATACATATAATAATCCACAGGAGATGAATCATGTCTGTAGAAAATTGCTATTGATGGTTGATGTTAAACTGAGCCATGTTACATGCATTCAAATGCAATAAATATAGACAAGATTTTTTTTTGTGTGTGCGTGTGTGTGTGTGTGTGTGTGTGTGTGTGTGTGTGTGTGTGTGAGAGACCCTGAAGGGAGGGATATACATAAACAAGACAAGAAAGGAGATACATGAAGAAACCAAGATGTCCTTTCATACAGTTTTTAACTGTGTTTGAAATTTGAGAGCCTGAAAGACAACCAATTCTATTTCAAGTAACAAATAAAAGAAATGGGAATGGGAAAAGAGAAAAACAGGTCTTCAGCGCTGGGAGTACGTGGAAAGTGACAGTGAAAAATTAGGGGGTATTTAGAATAGACTAGAGGGGACCAGAATTTACTGGAGGAAGACTGCAAAGGAACCAAGTATTGAGAATAAATAATTAGAGAAGGAAAGCTAATAGAATGGGAAGACGCCAAGAAGCCATTTGGATGCTGGCTAGTGACTGCCTTCCTTTACCAGGGACTGATATCAGAGTATAGGTGAAGATATAGGGATAGGGAATCCTACATGAAAGACATGCACTGGTTGAGTTTTTAGTTTAATGTAGAAGAGAAGTTGTGGTTAAAAAGGGATAATCAGTACAGCATATAACATATTGCATATTAACTATGGGAATCAATCAGAGAATGTACAAAAAGACTGGGAAGAGAGATTAGATATGCAATTGACAGAGAAACAATGTATGGCTCCCAATATGGAACACAGTCTAGACAATTTGGTATTTTTGCCTGAAAGTGTTTGCATAGACACTCTTATAACCCAAGCAGACTCCAAAGAATATTTCTTGTAGATGGCAAACATAGGAGTTGTGATGGGGAAGAAAGAGGTAACTGGGAACATATGTTCTGGGAGTGTAATGAGTTGGCAGACTTTAAAAATTCCCTACAGAGTACTCTGTCAGAAATACTGGGCTTACAAACAAGTGTAACTAAGGAAATAATGTTTTAAGCTAGAAAGCGGGATCTGAACTGCCTAGACATATAGTAAGGCTTTGTTAAGTTTAGATCTGGTGGCTGCCAAAAAAAGCAATTACTAGAAAATAGAAATCAAAATCTAAGCAAACTATATTTGAAGTAGTGAATACTGTAACTGAAGAAAAAAGAACAGGAAGTAGGGTTTTTAGAAAAGGGTAGAAGTAAATTACACAGATAAAATGGATGTTGTGGGAACGGTATACACATGTACACAGAAACATGTTTGGAGGGGAAATGAGGTTTAAGAGATTACAGGAATTGAATAATTTATGCTACATTGCTTAGATTACACGATATAAAACACTATATGTGATGTATA
Source organism: Protopterus annectens (assembly GCF_019279795.1). Classification (NCBI taxonomy): domain Eukaryota; kingdom Metazoa; phylum Chordata; order Ceratodontiformes; family Protopteridae; genus Protopterus; species Protopterus annectens. The sequence continues at coordinate 1,359,534,393 of NC_056737.1, read as the reverse complement.
ATGTTTGTAAATGTAAACTTATTAATATGATTTGATTAGTTTTATATAAATGTAAGTTTACCTATGTCACAAGTGATAATTCAATGTTGTTTTCTTTCGGCTTTTCCGGGTTAGGGGTCGCCACAGCGGAGCTCTGGTCCGCTAATGACAGGCAGTCGATTTTTTTATGATGCTGAGGTGCCAGCCCGACACCCAACCTTCAACGAAGGCACGCCCATTCACGCATGTCTTTCGTACAACACTCGACCATGGGAAGGACATGCAGACTCCACACAATAGGCGCTCCAGCCGAGAATCGAACGGGAGAACCTCTTGCTGTGAGGCGACAACGCTACCGCTGCACCACCGCGGCTCATACAAGTGATAATTCAATAAAGGTGTTTAAAAAGAAATATGCACACAAGGACTTCATCAGAACAAACATCTATTATTATAAAATAGTGGTTTAAACAATATTTAATTATGAAGCCATCATCATCTGGATTTACGTTGTTAATTAGTTAGTGTTTAGTGCATTCTCTCTTTTGTGTTCTACCATTTGAGGTTCTCTTTCTTTTGGTTATTCAGCCTTTGGTGATATATATATATATATATATATATATATATATATATATATATATATATATATATATATATATATATATATATCTACATACACACACACACACACACACACACACACACACACACACACACACACACACACACACACACACACACACACATATATATATATATATATATATATATATGTATATATATATATATGTGTGTGTGTGTGTGTGTGTGTTTATCAGCCATGCTGGGCTGCACAAACACACACACACACACACACATATATATATATATATATATATATATATATATATATATATGTGTGTGTGTGTGTGTGTGTGTGTTTATCAGCCATGCTGGGCTGCTAAGTAGTTCTACTGGAGTTTGTAACCAGCGGTCACTCTTCTGATATCTAACCTACTGGCCTCAACTGTCAGCAAGTGAACTGCAAGTACAAGGGGGAAAGTGTAGTCGTGGTTGTTTACAATTATTGCTGAGCGTTTTTCTTGTATGCTGTTGACTAATATGACTGCATGTGACATTAGCTAGCACTAAGGAACATTCTATATTTTCTTCACACAGAGCCTGTGCACTGTCTTTAACAGTACATTACATCTTAGACTGAAAGTACTTAAAAATTCCAAAGCAAGACCTGAAATGTCAAAACTAAAGAACAGTTTGTGTACTAAGGTTTACACTTTACTTCACATGTAATGAGAACAAGAAATGCCCTACTATGAATTTTTGGCAGGCCCTGAAGTATAACTATGTAACACCTCATTCTGCAGATCATGTATAAGACAACAGTGTAAGAGTCAGTAACTAGAACCAAACTTCACAAACTCTGGCATCATTTGGGAAAAATAACTCAGTTTTCATTGCAGAAATGTGTTGACATTCAAACAAACGTTTTATGTTCTGACCGAGTTTGTATTCAAGTGAAGTGCTGACATGGTATAGTCTAAAGAAATGAAAATTTCACAAAGAATTTGCTGTAAACAAAGGCCTTTATCACACCTCTTTTATGTGCACCATCTACTGTAGCTTTAAACATGTAAACTTAAAGGCTATTGTGCAATGACTGGCCATTAACATTCCAAAAGGAGCACGTTGATTGGTCAGCCCAACCAGCGTGCCCGTTGTAAATCAAGAATGGATCACTTCATTGGCTCTGCTTGACAGAGGATCAGTTAATTAATCAATGGGGCGGCGAAATCCGACACACGCTGGCTAGGCTTATAAATGCCCACAGACAGATAGCCTAGTACCTACCTATGAACCTATGATAAAAGTCTGGCCGCTAAAGTATCATTGAGTGGCCAGACTTTTTTTTACTATTATGTGGTAGACATGAGTTAGTCTGAATGAAAGAAACTCTGAAACTGAAATGGGTCTCATTATTTTAGTGACTTTGTTCCTCATAAAATTAGATTTTTTCTGACAGATCACTGAAGAACAAAGTCAGTAAATAATGACAGGCATTTCAGTTTCAGACTTTCTTTCCTTCAGACAATGCACACATATTCATATTTTTTTAAATAAAAAATTGAGAGGTATGTACGAGACCACAGAAAATTCAAGGAAAAATTAGGTATGTTCTGCAACTAAAACATACCTGATTTTCCTTGTATTTTCCTGTCTTTTTTGTAGCTCTAAACTGTCATGAGGTTACACTTTTTTCTCTTTCAGAAAAAATATAGCAATGGAGATCGCCCTTTCTCCATTATTTCCTAAACCAGTGATGTACTGGTAAGCCACGGAAAGCAAGTCTCATACACATGAGCAGTACATTATCAAACAGCACAATCAGGAAACAATGTGGAAGAACACCACGGCACCATTATACAGAGACATTTTTTTAAGAAAAGTAAGACTTTTTTTTTTCTTAAACAATGTCAATGTACAATAGCAATAATCAACTCCATGGTGTGATATACAGCATGCTTCGCCCTTGTGACCAAATCATGCCAACCATGGGTAAATCCAGCATTACCCATACCCAGCTGTGGTTTATTGCTATAACTAACCTAAGAATGCCAGTCCTGAATTAAGTACTTTCCTGTTCATCAGCAGTAGTCCTTGCACTAATCATGGCCTCAAGCTGTAAATATATTTTTTTGTTTGTAGCATTTAAGGCAGTTAACCAGAGGTTCAAATTGTTGAAATAACTTTCAGTGGTTCCTATCAACCCCATATGCAATAAGCAGGGAATGAGTTTAAAATTATTATTTTTTTCTGTGTGGTTTGTCGGATGCCCCATTATATCCCATTCATGTGGTGTCTGTGTTTCTCTTACACCCAGAGAGATAACTAATTTCTTAGTGTGCAAAAAAAAATTGTGTCAAACAGTCCTTTTACCATGCATCTTTATACACAGTAAAAATAACCAAAAAATCATATATTATACTGTATAATATCATGAAGGGAAACTCTCCAGGTTTGAACCACACTACAGTAAGGAATGAAGAAAACATATTAACTTTCATCCAAAATAATCACAGGGCTTCATCAAAATGAACAACATTTAAATGGATCAATTCAATAACAATGTCAGATCATGTGACATGATATTTATAGAAAAGACAGTGTCATTTTCTAAGAAGTGCAAATTCAACAAAATACAGCCTAAGGACACTAGAAATAGAAATATAATCATTCATGCCTGGATACTTATTGGCATTAAGTTTAAGCTGCTATATGAGAGTAAAATCTAATTTGTTCGGCTAAGTGTTTTTTAACCTTGCTTGAACAGGTCAATAGTCTGCAAGCTATCCATGCAGACATTAGATACAGACAAAGGGGAATAGACATTTTAACAGGGTGAGCCAACAAACAATGGCATGAGAATCACTGTCTATCAGGGAAACGTTCTATACAGTTTGTTTGTAGCTAGCTCTGGTGAAGGAAACTGCAAATATGAAAAGGTTAAGATAGGTTTACACAACTTGAATCCATAATTTTGAAAAATTCAATGACAGAAAGTACTGCACTGCAAAACAAACATATAAAAAGAATTTTACATGTCACGACCTCTCTCTCTCTTTCGTCTTTTCCCGGTTAGGGGTCAGCACACCAGATCACCTTGTCCACTCATTACTGGCAGTGGAGTTTTTATGGTGTTGAGTTGCCAACCCGGCACCCAACCTTCCACAGAAGGCACACACACACACACACACACACACACACACACACACACACACACACACACACACACACACACACACACTCACGCCCAGGGCCAATTTTAGCGTGTCCAATCTACTTGCAGCATGTCTTTGGGGATGTGGGAGGAAACTGGAGCACCCGGAAGAAACCCACATGACCACAGGGAGGACATGCAGACTCCGCACAGAAGACACCCCAGCCAAAGATCGAACCGGAGAGCGTCTTGCTGTGAGGCGAAGTCACCAATGCATCACCGCAGCTGAAAGAATATATTACCTTACACTCAACTATAAAATGTATTGTAAAAGCATTTCAGCACAGGATCCTAAGCCGTGTTCTTTATCTGAAGGTCGAACATTAGGAAGATCTACGTATTTGAAGCTGCTTTGTTCTTTCACCCTCCTCCTTCTTCCTCTTTAAAAAGTAGATGTGAAGGGGATGGGGAAAAAATCACACAGCGCAGCCATTTGCTATACAGTTTTTACCATGATCTTACATAAAATGTAAGTAGCTATATGATCTATACAAGAAGTAGGGTTCGTCTAGCATATTTATATTTGCTATGGAACCTCAGATACCAGAGTAAAGAAATGACAGCTCCAAGCTGTTTAATTTTTTCAAGTTAGGAAGAGGCAGAGAGGACCAGTAGAACAGAAAAGCATTTAGACAGTAGTGGATTGAGTAACTCAGTAGATGGTAAGAATGAAACTTTGTTACTTAAATCAGGTTGTCAAACTTCTTCATGTTTATACTGGAAAGTTTTTATGTGGAAAGTTACACATAGAATATTTGTTGCTCCCTATAAAATCTCTACGTTTAGTAAAATGACTTCTTCAGTCTGTTGGAGATGTAGTGAAGCTGTAAAAGCTGACTGGACCCACATGTTTATGGATTTGGAAAAAATAAATGTATACTGGGAAGAAATAAGTATGTTTTTATGTGGTTATAGTCTGATAATTGTTCGTTAGATCACTAATAATACTGAATGTTTCACTTCTGGCAGCTGTAAAAGCTTAACAACAAAGCATATTTTGGAGTCTTTTGGCAGTTGCTGCTAAAGTTATTACAAAAAACTTGAAATCGAACTCAATTCCTACGTTCCTACGTTCAAAGAATTTTTAAATTTAACAGCAATACTGAAAAAAGTGATCAGAATAAGACCTAGAAATCATTTTAAGACTTTTAGTTGTTGATAAAACCTTGAAATGTTGCTATTGAAATACCAGGACTCATAATGTGCTAATTGTATAAGATTACCTTGATGATTCAATGCATTACTAACACTGTATAACAGTATGTGATGTTGAATTTCTTCCTTTCTGTGTATATATTGTAAATATGTTTAATTATTAAAAAAAAATCTTAAAAAAAGAAGAAGCAGAAAAGCAATACCGGTACAACTGGGAAAACAACAATAAGAAGTGTGACCACCCTTGCAGCTTAAATGATACAACAAGATGCATACAGCAAATGAGAACAAAAACTGTCAAAATGCACCTTACGCATTTAATCCATTTGTGAAGATCACTGTTTTAGTGAACTTCAGACAGCACACCTGTTTGCAATAACTATATAGTACATGGAGTGCCAAGATCTTAACAGTTTCCCTAGCATGAGATCCGATTGTAACAGCATTTAGAGGGGTGCACAACAATTGGGACTAACAGCAGACAGTGCTGGTCAGCAAAGAGCAGAAGCAGAAAGCCTGCTTTTGCCTGCTGTCTGTGCCTTTTGCCCGTCCCTAAGTTTGTCTCATACATTTTGCTCTGCACTTAATTTTTTAATTTTGTGGTAAAACACTGACAATTCCAATCAGCCAGTAATACTAAATGATCATACTTATAGTTTAGAAAATGCATACTTAAGCAAAACCTGTTGTTTTATTAACTTAAGTGAATAAGAGCAATATTTAAAAAACTGAACCTGAGTTTGATCCATTGCCCCCCCGCCCACACACACACTTTTTCTTTGATTTGTTCAGAAATCTTAAGCAAAAATGCTGAGAGGTGCTGCTCTGTTTGACAGCACTAAATCTTTTACTGGCTTTCAAATCCGTTAAAACACTTTGAACTAGTACATTTCTTTTTCTGTAACTGATAGTACATGAAGCAGATAAAGGTCCATTACAACTGGTTCTCCGATCATAACCTTTTATGATGTGTTCTTAACATGGATGACTGGACACATCTTTCAAGCTTCGGTCTGGAGGTAAATTTCTTGGCATCCATGTGTCCAACACACAAGCCAGCTATGATCAGAGAGCTAATCATAATCCTCTATGTTATTATGGTATTTTTAGTGACTGTTCTAGCTAGCATTAGCTTTGCACAGCAATATTCTGATAAGAATTAAAATAGCTAGTGTAGGGTTAGTAACTACAATTACTTTAATTTGTGTATAAAGCACTTAAGAGTAAAGACTTAAGTTCATGATACATGCTTTCTACTGCTGATTCCCATTTTTTACTCCCTCAGCCACACATGAAAATGCACTCTTGCATTCAGTTATATACAGTTTTTATAACACTTTGTCTTAAATCTGCATTAACTAAACCTGTAATGCTTAGAATTAATATATTGTTGAGTTTCCCATTTTTTCAGGGTAAGAATGTATTATGTCCCTTTAAGTTTATCACGTCATGTTTCTAAATTTGTTAGACACACAGGTATTCCTAGAAAGTACCAACATGAGCTGGTATTTTATAATTATTTTTCACTGGAGAATATTTCCTGTTGTTAAAAAGAGGGTAACCTAGTGACAGGATTCTCATTCGATTCTCTAATACTAAACATAATTTGTCTTGACCAAATATTTATTTCAGTATCTGCTTGTGCAAGTTAATTACTCTAATCTATCAAGTGCACACAGTTCAATGCTTAATGGAAAAATTCTAATTAATATGCATGCAATATTAACCGGTCATATATTAGGCTCTTTTAACCATCCCCTGGGATAGGAGAGAGATGAAATTAAAATATACACAATTATGCATACTTTGTTCAGTATTATGCATAAAATCAGAAATCAACATAGTTCAAATAAAGAAGCTTCAGGTAAATGACTCACCATTCAATCACTGCCAGCAGGCATTATTGCAAAAAACAGTGACAGAAACACCAATCAATGACTGAAAAAAAATTCATTGCTCTTCTATGCAAAGATCAATTGATTTGTCACAAAGAACACAAGGTTTATAATTTTGCTGTATAACTGCTACTACCATAAATTTATTAATTACTGCTTCTGGACAGAAAGGCCAGATTGATTTCACCTTATTTGGCTGTCATCTCATTCTGAATGCAAGCCGGTGAAGGTGAAAAAAGTGTCCAGTTTCCAAAAATGCCTGGAAAATAATTAGCAAATTAGTTACACATGACTCATTAAATTACAATCAGCAGTGCAGTAGTCAGAAATCTTGATCTAGGGATGGAAAGTCAAGTGCTGTCTTTAAAACATTATCTGGGTATTTGTTTCAAAAGGAGCACTAGTCCTGAGGTTCACATAACACTACATTCTAAGACAGAAAGAGAAAGTACAGTTGTGTGAAATCTTACCATAACGGTAGATGTCCTTGCCTTCACTGCTGCAGTATTTATTACAAATGGGATTTCTTGCCATGAAGCCCACCGTCTGGCCAGTTTACCAAAGTCTACCATTGCTTTAAGGTACGCTGAACATCAACTACACACTCCTTCCATAACACAGGGCATAAAGGTGACGTTCAGGCGTACCATCCTCAGAACTGATTGCCCCAGTAGGAACAGCAGTCCAAGGAAAACCAAAGAGAACCTGCACATCCAGCAAGGAAAAAAGCCTAGGGGGATGGAGGGGGGAGTGATTACTCCAGCGGTGAAGCAAGGACATCTACCCTTATGTTAAGATTTTACACAACTGTACTATGTCTTTATATTCACAGCTGCAGTATTCATTACAAATGGGAGAGTGCCAAACCTCAAGAAGAAACTTGGGAGGAGGAAGCAGCAGCACAGCCCTCTAAGAAGCCATGAAGAATGGCATTAGTAAAACCAGCTCCAGCACTGGAGATACCATCCAACTGGTAATGACTGAAAAGGATATGCACAGAAGTCCAGGTAGCAGCTTCAAGAATAGAATTAGTGTCTACGCCCTTAAAAAAGGCAGCAGAAGAAGCCACAGCTCTAGCAGAATGAGCATTTACAGAAGAAGGAAGGCTCTCACCATGAAAAGTGTAACAAAAGGAAATAGCCTTTGAAATCCAAGTAGAAATAGTTTGCTTGAAAACAGCCAAACCTAAAGACCTAGGATGAAATGAAACAAACAACTGGTCTGATTTTCTGATAGCTTTAGTTTTATCCAAATAAAATCTGAGCTGTCTATGCACATCTAAGGTATGCAGCACCCTCTCACTGTCAGACTGCAGAGAGGGGAAAAATGTAGGCAAATTAATACATTGAGTAAGTAACAACTCATTAACCACGTTGGGCATGAAAGAAGGATTAGTACACAAGGACACCCTGTCCTCATGAAATACCAAAAAAGGTGGAAAAGCATAAGGGCCTGCAACTCAGACACCCGTCTGGCAGAAGTAAGAGCTAACAAAAGAACTGTCTTCCAAGAACAATGTTGCAAGGAAGCTGAAACAGCAGGTTCAAAATTAGTCTGAATTAAAATCCCAGGGAGGAGGAACAGACTTCCTGGGAGGTCTAATATTAAGGACACCATTACGAAATTGCTTAGCCTCAAATCTAGAAGCTAATGGGGGAGTTAAAGGCAGACAAGCAAAAAGAGGCAATAAGTGGGCCTTAATAGCAGAATAGGCCATGCCAGCATTGAGCAACTCACACAAATAAGAGAGAATGAAAGGAACATCTACAGACAGTGGGTCCAGGTCATAAGAACGCCACCAAATAGAAAATGTCTTCCATTTACACAAGTAGGATTTCCTAGTAGTAGGTTCCCTGGCCTCTTGCAGGACCTGCAGCACATCCTCAAATAAAAAGGTGTCTGAGGAATCAGAACCCTATCACCACAGTGTCAGATGAAGCGTGGACAAGTGGGGATGGACGAGAGACCCCTTGACTTGTGTGAGGAGATCCACCCTGTGAGATAACTTGTGATGATTGCCCTTGGCTAGATGCAGAAGTAGAGGGAACCAGTGCTGTCATGGCCAAAAGCGAGTCACCAACAAGATTTTGTGAGCATCCTGTTGAACCTTGAACAGGACTCTCGGAATGAGAGGAAGTGGAGGGAATGCATAAAGAAACATCCCCTTTCAAGAAAATGAGAGGGTGTCCACCTTCCATACCAGAGGGCCTGGGACTCTGGCACAAAACAGAGGAAGTTGTCTGTTCGAGGGGAGGCAAAGAGTACCCCACTGATAAATAATGTCCAGAAACACACCCCTGAGAAGTATCCATTCATGGGATTGAGCTCAGAGTGTCTGCTACAATGTTCTGATCTGAAGGAATATAAACTGGACTCAGATGCTCATAAGCCTAACTACTTATTATACAGCAGGAACTTCTTATTGTAACAATTGTTAATGTCTGTTATGTACTTCGCAGATGATAAAGATTCTAGTTGTCTACTGATGTACTATGTTCTTCATCTGTAACTATGTTTGTAATTGTTAATTGCTATGTTGATCAAATTGTTAATTGCTATGTAAATCCAATGTAACTACTGTCTGTATATTTTAACTGTGGAGCTTTTCTCCCCGGGCCTCCTCTGAAAATGGACCTACATTCAGTCGGACACTCCCGGTCAACAAATGTAAATAAATAAATAAACAAACAAATACATAAATAAATAAAACTGCCCGAAGAGTCACCTAATACTTGATAGCCAGATCTCATACCAGAAGTGCCAGATGGCAAAGAAGGTAAGATCTTGTTCCCCCCGTTTGTTGATATACCATATAATTGTGGTATTGTCTGTGAATACCTTGAGAGGCCCCGGATAGAAGAGAGGATTAAAGGCCTGAAGAGCCAGCATAAGGGATCTCATCTCTTTGATGTTGATGTGCTCCTTCTGCAGATGAGGCGACCACACTCCATGAACCCTCAGGGAGCCAAACGTTGCTGCCCATCCCACATCTGAAGCATCTGTGAACAGATCCTTAGAGGGAAGAGGAAGTTGAAAAGGGAGTCCTGGAGTCAGAGACAACTTTTGAAATCACCACAGAATGGGAGAAGAGGAACTGAAAAGTCTAGAGGATGCGCATGCTGAAGTCACACCAATTTCAAAACCACTGGAACTTCCTCATGTGGAGTTTGGCCTTAGGGAACATCAGAATGGTGGACTCAATGAACCCCAGAGCTCACAGAAGCTCCCTGGCTGTAATGGAGGCCAGGGAAAGAAGAGTTTGAAAGTAAGAAATGAGAGTTAAGGCCTTTGGAGGAGGCAGGGATGCCAGCATTGGCACCATTTGAATCCTGTAACCCAAAAAGGCATGATTCTGAGAAGGAGTCAGGGAAGACTTTTTGAAGTTTATCATGAACCCCAGGCTCTGAAGAAGAGAAATGGTAAAACAAAGATTTTGCTAAAGGACCTCTGGAAAGGATGCCTGAATCAGCAGGTCATCCAAGTAAGGAAAGATGTGGATTCCTTGAAGCCTGCAAAAAGCAATGACAGGAGCAAGGCCTTTGGTGAATACTCTTGAGGGAGTAGAAAGGCCAAAGGGCAAAGCATAGAACTGAAAATACCAAGAAGCAACAGAGAAATGCAAATATCTCCGGAAAAGAGGATGGATCGGAATATGGAGATAAGCATCCTTGAGGTCCAGAGACACCAGAAAGGCCTGAGGGAGCAAGAGAGAAAAAGGGGACTGAAGGGACAACATCTGAAAGGAAGGCACCTTCAGAAAAGTGTGCAGATGGGAGAGGTCTAGAATAGGTCTCCAAGTACCTTCCTTCCTTTCTGGGTGCTAGAAGCATTCTTAAATAAAACCCTTTCCCTTTTGGGACACAGGCACCTCTTGAATAGTACCTTGAGACAAGAGGTCTCAAAGAACCTCTGGGGAAAAAGGAAGTTGTTCCCGTAGAAGCTGAGGAAAGTCCATAAAAGGAGGACTTGAAATCCAGGCCATGAAGTACCCCTGTGAATGACTGACAGAACCCAACAATCCTGAGTGATTTGGAGCCAAACAGGAAGAGAAAGAGAAAGGCGAAGAGAAAGAGGAATGTGGCTGGAAACTGGTGGATAGTCAGACAGCACCGGGTTTGTCGGGAAAGGAAGGCTTAAGAATCCCTGCAGTCTGAGGGGCCTTAGCAGGAGAAATCTTTTTACTACCCTTTTTACCTTTAGAAGGAGGGCAAGACTGCCTATGAACAAAGGCTGGCTTGGAAGGGTCGTTTCACTGAAATTTAGGCAGGAGAAACAAAGACATGTTTAAGCTCCTGTAATGCCTTCCCCTTGTCCTGAAGAGACTTAAATAACCCAGCAGGGATTTCTCCAAACAAAAGTTTATTACACAGAGGAGCATCCATCAACTTAGCCTTAATATCATCGGGTAAAGGTTGAAGCCTAAGCCAAGAACACCTCCTCAGAACCAAACCAGAAGCAGCATCCCTAGAAGAGGCATGTGCAGCATCATAATTACATTTGATAGAATGACGAACTACCTGAGAGAAAGTCCCTAGGAAGAAAAGAGCACAAGATTTATTCTGGGAGTCTGGAAAATCAGAAAAAAGCTGGCAAGCCTGAGAAAGAAGAGCCAACACATAACTAGAGATATCGGTCTGATAATTAATGGCCCTAAAAGCTAGGGTAGTCAACGTATAAACCTTCTTACCCAGCCTATCCATGGTTCTACTCCTTGTCAGAAGACAGTAACTTGGACGAAGGAAGTTATTGAGACAGCCTATCAGAGGCTAAAGACACTACTGAGGGATCAGCACTAGGACATTTAAACAAAAAGGAACAACCCTCAGGCACCCTATAAAACCTATCAGAATTCTTGGGAGCAGGGGGCAGAGAATCTGGCGCTTTAGAGGCATTGGAAAAAACATCCAATAAAGCATCCAAGACAGGAGGAATGGGCACAGGTTTAAGAGATTCCATCTGCAGTAACTCATAGTACCCCTTATGGATATGTAAAACCTGGGCACAATCCCACTTAAAAAATTCCATCATCCTAGACATTGTGTCCCCAAAGGAAATTTCCTCAGAAGGATTATCTAGAGAATGATAGTCCTTCTCCTCAGACCCGTAGTTTAAAGGAGAAGGATCTGGGTAGAATAAGCAAGGGATTATTCATCAGAATCTAACTCTTCCTCAGAAGAATTCAATTCTCTGGGCCTTTTAGGGGAAGAAGAGGACCAAGGAGGAGCAGGAACTGAAACCCCTTGAGAAGGCCTTAATGACAGTAAAGCATTAAATAACCCCTGGGTAAAGACCTGCCACTCACTTTGTGGATCCCTAGGAGCAGAAGAAACATGATTAGTTTTCTGTTTCTTTTTTAAAGGGACATCTGTCCTAGAAACCTGAGAAGGCACAACTGTAGTAGGAACTTCTTCCCTAAAAAGAAACTGCGGAACCCCCCCTAGACCCCTCTGAAACAATCAACCATGGTTCCCCCTGAATGCCTGAAATGGACATCTGCAAAGCCTTCTCAGACATGTTGCCCACCAGATCCTTGCTGGCCTCCAACCCAGACGTGGCAGAGGAATCTGACAATACAACCAGGTGAGTCTCTGGGTTTGTAATAACCTCAGGAGGAACTCCTGACAAAGCCTGGACAGTGGAAGAGTCTGGTCTTATCTTTTGCACCTTCTTCTTCCCTAACAGCTGACCCTCGGGGCAGGAAGTTCCATCCATAGTATCTTTTGCAAGAAGCTTAAGATGCTGGTTCTCAAGCTACAATGAAAGGGAAGAAAGCCTACTATGAAGGGTGTCGGGACAAACGCCTGACAAATTAAACAAGACATATGGTCATCAGCAGCTCCTGGGCAAAGAAGACACTTATCGTGGAAGTTTTTATGGGGAATCAGTCTCCTGCACTGGCATTTATCCTTCCTGGATGACATTAACTCCCCAAACAGCAGAAAACAATCAGAAAAAGAACATAAAATACAACTGGGTATTTATCTGCAACAGTGAGGACTTCAGCAAACAGGAGTGATCACTGGAATGCCAACAAACAGAAAAATGGCAAAAAACGGACAGAGATAACAGACCGATGGTTAAAAATAGTGTTCAGAGTAGCAGCAAAGAAGTTCTGAGGATGGTATGCCTGAATGTCACCTTTATGCCCTATGCTACACAAGGAGTGTGCAGATGACATTCAGCATAGCTTAAAGCAATGGTAGACTTTGGTAAACTGGCCGGACAGTGGGCTTCTTGGTAGGGAATCTCATTTGTAATGAATACTGCAGCGGTGAATGTAAGGAGATCTATAGGTCTTTACACCCTGTTAGAGACCAAATTAAACCATCCTTTACAGGAGACATATGGTATGTCTCACAAAGATACAAAGGCAAAGCAGAATTCCTGCCTATTAACAAGGTACCCACCATTCAATACTGAAGGAAAAATCCCACAACATTTTATAAATATTACGTTTTAAATGAGTAGTCCATATAATGAGTGTTTTGTTTTTTCTTATGTCACTTTCCCTTCAGATTTCTGTTATTCTGGATCCCTATAACCACCAAAATTCTAGTAGCTGTATAACTGCCTTTCCAATAAAGATTGCGTTGGGTAGCATGGATGAAGGGTGTTGGCCTCATGGTGTGGGTAGCATGGATGGAGTGTTTTGGCCTTATTGTGTGGGTAGTGTGGATGGAGGGTGTTGGCGTCATTGTGTGGGTAGTGTGGATGGAGGGTGTTGGCCTCACTGTGTGGGTAGCATGGAAGGAGGGTGTTGGCCTCATTGTGTGTAGCATGGAAGGACGGTGTTGACCTCATTGTGTGGGTAGCATGGGTAGAGGGTGTTGGCCTCATTGTGTGGGTACCATGGATAGAGGGTGTTGACCTCATTGTGTGGGTAGCATGGATGGAGGGCATTGGCCTCATTGTGTGGGTAGCATGGATTGAGGGTGTTGGCCTCATTGTGTGGGTGGCATGGATAGAGGGTGTTGGCCTTATTGTGTGGGTAGCATGGATAGAGGGTGTTGACCTCATTGTGATACATGGCTGGAAAAGCTCCACTTACTCATCTCCTTCCCCAATACTAGTGCTGAACTGGCTCACACTTCCTCACAGCTTCGATGCACTTGCTGCATATCAGATTACTCATATCTCAGCTGTGCGATATTTAGTGCTTGAGGAAGCAGCTGTTCATATTTTGTTCTTAATTCCATATGGTAGTGATGTGTTACTGCTCTAAATGTATGGCCTTTTGTATCATCTGAGCTTCCATCCTCCCAGAGAAAACATGAACCATGTTTTTGTGTATGCTACTTTTTTGTGTTTTTCTCTCAGAAGTACAGCGACTCTTGAGGTAAAAATAACAAAACTAAGGGGACAATGGTGACTGCAAGAGGCCTGCCCTCATTAAAAAAAAAATCTATATTTATACCTACATATATATATATATATATATATATATATATATATATATATAGGGATGAAGTGGCATTAATCAAATCAGTATTATAATGATGCAGCTAATGTCGCCCCACTAACTTTGTAATGCAAATGTCAACATCCTTCTGCACACCCAAGGAGGTTACTCTTCGAAATATACAATGATTAAAAAAAGTGTTTTTTTTTCACAGGCTGCAAGCCCTCTTACACTCCCTCTACACCCCCTGCTAATTATACATATTGACTCCAAGATCACACAATCCCCAGGAAGGGTATATTCTCCAACCTCAAGGTCTGTCCATTATTGCACAACTTTCGACCATCTGCATAGCTGACTAAAATGTGTTGACAATACAGAGGTCAATTTTACCTACACTTGAACAATAATAGGTAAACTATATATATATATATATATATATATGTTTTCCATATTTTTCACTAGGTGTAATATTTCTCCATAAATGTTACCTGTCTCTTGAGAACTGGTATACCAGGCATTGATGTAGCCAAGCTGTTAGTCTCTGGCATTTACTGCTATGGAACTTTCTCATAACCCTGTGACCTCTACAAGAAGCATGCTACTACCACTGTGCTTAAATGTCACCTTTTTCTGTTCCTCTGGTCTTCACCAGAATTTCCCTGGTAGCCCAGAACCGAGCACTACCCTCCCAGGGATGAAAGTATTCTTGTCTTCCTCTTCCAGCTGCCCCTTCAGCACTTGGTCTACTCTTTGAACAAGAGTATTCAGCACTGGAGACAAGTGCCCTCCCTCTGTGACAAAAAGCTCTCTTTGTGAGGACTTCCTTCATTTGTATACCTAATCTCTGTGTTCTACTAGCTGTAAACCTTATTGCAGTTTACAGAAAATTGCCATCTTAAGGATTACTCAATGTCATCTATTCTGGAATCTCAACACAACTGTATATACCCTCCCACACATCCCCCCGATATATACCAGAAGCATTTCAGTCACTGCTAGCTCACACACCCCATGGAGGAAGATTCACTTTTCCTGCACCCCCTTACATAATATAACCAAATCCGGGTTAAGTTATAACTTCTATAGTCTGGATTCCCATTTCCTGGAATCTGTTTTACAAAACTGGGTTTTGCATAAATCAAACCAGATGAAATCAAAAAATAACATTAATTTTATTACCTATGAATTCTTCTGTTTGCCAATAAAGGGTTAGTGGTAATGTAAGATAGCTTCCCCCATCCCTCTGCAAATATTTCAAGGTAACAATGATGTTTTTTTAAAGCACAATATGTTACATTCATTTCAGTGCACAAGGTGTGGTGATGATGACCCAAGAAATCAAGTAAAAGAAATATTGTGTGTGAAAATAGGGTATCTCCTTTTGCGAAGATGTTTGCACAACTACAGAAAACTGCATGAATATACTAAGGCTACGTGCAAATGGGATACAATAAAGTACTGATATAAAGAAGCATTAGGAACTATGTTTCTTGTAGAATGCATTTTCCTCTTTGCTAGGATTGAAAGAAACTCTGGACAAGTTCATGGCGATTTCAATTGTGACATAGCTATCAGTACAACTTTCTAGTCTGTAGTTTAAGCTAGTTTGCTCTGCATGTCCATATGTTCAGCTCATTACAGTGACACAGTGTTTGCAACTGTCAAAACTGCTAACTAGGTAATTCTCATATGGCTGTCAGAGGATATACAGATTTGTCACAGGGGATGTATATCCAGATGGTCATGGGATACGGCTAGAAAATCCCTTGACTGCTGCTGTGCACAGAGTTGTTAGCAGTACAAATCTAGGTCTGTGTAAAATGCATTTTTTCAAGTGACAGTGCCTTAAATAGGGCAATGAATTCAAGAACTGCTACATAAATACTTCAGCTTAACTACAGCTGTATAAAAATGTAGCCCTAAATACTGCAGAACTTGGGTGGTTCAAACACACTCTGAGCTCAAAAATGGATGCTGCATGTTGTCTAATCTGGTGTTTGATTGTTCTAAGTGTGGATTACAAGTGAGTTCACCTTACACATAAGGATCTCAGGGAGCAGCTGAATGCAATCATTCAGACAAGGAAGGTAAGAGGTGTGACAGCAGGAATTGTCTCAGCCATCACGATATGCCAGATATTTTTTTTTTGTTTTAGAGTAAAGGCAGCCTGATATGTTACCAGAGGGGTAGCCAACACCCTAAAACCTCCTGGTCACCAAGACAGGAAGAATTAAAATGGCTTGTACACAGCTGTTTTATTTATTTATTTATTTATTTTCTTTGAAACTCACCGAACGTAAATGTCCCTTTTCAGAGACAACCCTGAAACACTGCCTGATTAAGTTACTTGATCAGAGTGACAAAGTTTGCAAGTGGAAACTGAAAGAATTAAACCCAGGACAACAGGATGAAGCTCATAAATAGGTTATTACCAAAAATAATTGACAAACTAATAGCAAATTTCAATCTATATATAATTTAATGGGTAAAACACTGGATAAATGAGTCAAGGCAGAGGTTACCTGTCTATCCTAACACTGTTGCTAATTGTGTTGAAGAGGGCTTTGTCTTATGGCCACTTCTTATTGGGCTATTCTCTCAGACGAGAAAGTGGAAAAGATTTCCAGATGTGATGATGACTGCAAGCTTGGTAGCATAACTGATTCAATAAAAGATGTGGGTTTGTTTTTGGAATTTGTCCTGCAGCTGTACCCCATAGGAACAAGTGCAGGGCAAACCTCAGAAACAAACCCACATGCTGGAGCCATAACATCAATAGGCTTTATAATACAAGGAAAAGAATTTTGATCAATCGTAAGAAGAGTAATTCTCAGAATGTTATAGCCCTTGTCACTGAAATAAACAAACAACTCAGGAGCTTAATAAAATCCACCAAATGCAAGTTTAAGGCTAAAAGAGCTACCCAAGCCAAAGACAATCACAACTCATTTTTTATTTATGTTCATAATCTCAACATACTGAGCTGATGTGAATGATATTACCTACACTGGGGTTGAAGATACTGTAAACCTTGTGGCCAAAAAAATTTAAGATGAACTTTACCCCTCTCCCCTCAGTCTGTCCTTAAAGATATAACTGAAACTGGCTCAACTCCAGCTATCACACAAGCCCAGGTCCAAGAAGTGCTCTCAAAAGCTAAAAATACTGCAACAAAGGGTCCTGAAAATATCCTTTGATGCATCTTAAACAGCATGAAGCACAATTTAGCCACACCCCTAACAACACTGTTCAATCTCAGCCTCCATGCAGGTTTCATACCAACAGAATGGAGAATAGCTGCAGTCATTCCATGCATAAGGGAATACCTTCCACAGACCCAGGCAATTACAGACTCATAAGCCTGACCAGCCTAATATGCAAAGCCAGGGAAAGACTTATCATGGAATTAATCAATCAGCACATAGGAAGCCTCCAAACATTGGACGTGTCTCGGTTTGGATTCATCATGTCAGGTCATGCTTAATCAACCTGGTGGATTTTTTTTGAAAAAAGTCACTGAAGCAATGCATGAAGGCAAAACAGTACACACCACATACCTTGATCTGATCATAGCTTTTGACACTATTCCCAACTCAGATATATTAGAAAAGCTAAATAAAGTGAGAATAAACCCCTACATCATTTGTTGGATTGCCAACAGGCTCACAGATAGGATGCAGATAAAATAGAGGAAGTTACCTCTACAAAGAGACCTGTCACCAGTGGATTCCCCCAGGGTTCTATTCTGTGACCTCTCCTGTTTGGTATCTACTTTTCTGAAGTAAAAGCCAATACCAAAAGGCTCTAGCTGACTAAGTTTTCAAATTACTGTAAGCTAAGAGTAGCCACTGAATCCCCATATGACTTAGCTATCCTGAAGGAAGGTTTGTTTCATATAAATAACGGTCACCAAAATCATGGTTTGAAACAAAATGCCACAAAATGCATTATGTAATCCTTTGGAAAGTCATCTACCCCAGGGAACTACCACATTGGCAATACTCCCCAAAGAGTTGACACAGTTGTTCAGGATCTGGGAACTTATGTGGACAATGACCAAACATTTGAAATGCCAGGCCACCCCAGTTTGGCAATGCAGAAATTCTCATCACCAAACTAATAATAAACAAAAATAAATGCAGGTACATTGTCTGAATTTATATTCCACCCAGCAAGAATGATAATACTCTAGAAAATATCTTACATTGGCTAGCTTCTAACTATCCCCAGGAAACCATTGTCTTGGGGACATTAAAATTGATTGGAACACCTGTTCCTCTGAATCTCCCTCCACCCATTTAAACTTCCACGGATTTACTCAGATCATTGCCACCCCCACCAGATTTAGCAAAAATAGAGTCAAAGATAGTATCCTCGATTGGATACTTATTAACAGCCACCCCCAAAAGTACAAGTCGGGTACATTACCCAATGATCTAAGTGATCACTGCCCTACCTATATTATTAGGCTCAAAGCCGACATTCTCAATCAGCCCACCTACAAAACTATAAGAAACATCAGGAACTTTAACCATGACAACTTCCAAAAAGAACTCAAAGCATGTAATTGGAAGGTCTTGAAATGACTCCCATTACAAGAAGCAGTTGAGTACTTCGATACCAAATTTTTGGCTATCCTTAGGTTCATAGGTTCATAGGTAAGTACTAGGCTATCTGCCCATGGGCATTTATAAGCCTAGCCACAGAGTGATGGCTTTCGCCTCCCCATTAGATTAGTAACCTGGGCCGCTGTCAACAGGGCTTCTTAACCACCATGCTCCTACCTGTACCATCCATGTAAAAGCCACAGTTGCACCATGGCTATCTAAAGAAACAAAAACCAAAATTAAACTAAGAAATAATGCCTGGGCCAGGTGGCATGTTAGCAAAGCCCCTATGGACCAAGTAAGATACCGGCATCTAAGGAATCAGACCAAAAAAATCTGTCATTCTAGACAAAAAAAATCACTACGCCCTCCTACAACAAAAATATCAACTAAAATCTCAAAAGTTCTGGGATGGTATTAACAATCTTCTCCACCCAGGCCTTTTCACCACTCCTACCCCATCAGCTGCCCTTGATAAATCCCCTGTTGAAAATGCAAACAGCTTCAGCTCCTTCTTTACTGAAACTATCCAGTCTCTAGCTACCCATCTCACTCCATCGGACACAAACACAAGCTCTGGCACATCTAGCCCTGATCCACCCAGCACCCAACCCACCTTTACCTTTCAAACCATGCCTACCAATCTGATCTGGACCTTACTCAAAAAGCTAAAACATACTACCATCCATCAGCTACTGCTCAATACCCTACAAACCATTGGTTTAGATCAACACGCAATACAATGGTTTCACTCCTACCTAAACGGTAGACAGCAGGCTGTCTTATGGCAGAGCAAGCTGTCAAGTCAACTTCCTCTAACCCTAGGTGTCCCACAAGGGTCCATACTAGGTCCCCTTCTTTTTTCTATGTTTATCAATGATCTGCACACCACCATCCCAGGAGCCACCTGCATCCAATATGCAGATGACTCAACACTAATATGCTCCGGCTCCTCTCCTACACAACTTCTAACCCTCACTCAGACCACTTTCAGCATGGTAGAAACATGGCTAGCTAATCACCGCCTGCTTTTAAATCCTAACAAAACCAAGCTACTACTTTTCTCCCCTAACCATAGAATTACTCCTCCTTCCTTCAACATCAAATCTAGCAGTGACACCATTATCTCCCCTGATGACCATGCAAAGCTTCTAGGCATAACAATAGACAACAACCTTAAATGTGATAAACATGTCAATCACACTATTAAGTCCGTCAACAAAAAATGTGGCTCCCTGTACAGAGCCAAACCTTTCCTCACCCCCCTAGCTAAGGTAGATATTGCAAGATCACACCTCCTCTCTACCCTTATGTATGCCTCCCCTGTACTTACCAACAACAGATCTCAACAAATTATCAGGATGTTACAATCATATAGCCAGATTTGCTACAGGCATGGCTTTTAGGACCCACCATTGTCAGAACCTCAAAGCCTGGAATGGATAGAGTATCTTAACCCTTCTACAGTTCAACCAGCTTATAGTAACACATAAAATACTCCATCAACCTGATAACACTCCTGCCCTCAAAAATATTCTCACCTCTCATAGGTCAGCTGATAAACTAATGATACTGACCCAAAAATCCAACAACTCTGCAGGCGATGCTATATTTGCCAACTCAACCGGTAAAATCTGGAATCTACTCCCTACTACCGTTACTAAGGAAACCACACTACTCCTATTTAAAAGAGAACTCAAAAATACCTCGCATCTCATTGGCTGTGCTCTTGTTCTAAACCTAACAACTTCACTAATACATGTCTTGCTACCTAACCTGCTGTTTAGCCCAGTATCTGCGCCTCATAGCATTTGAATGTCTAAGCATTGTGAATTATGAGATCTGATTGTATTCTATGTTCACATTTTCTGATACGTCTTTGCCAATCAGATGTAAGTCTGCAAATTGTGCATATTGATATCTGCCTGCATTCTTTGTCTATATTTTTCTAAACATGTCTGCCTGAGTTTATCACTCAGTGATGTATGTACTATCTCTTATTTGGTATGTGGAGCTTTTATCCCCGGGCCTCCGCTGAAAATGGACATATATCCAGTCGAACTACCCAGGTCATTAAATGTAAAATAAATAAAATAAATAAATAAAATTGACCAACATGTGTCTATTATTGTAGAAAAGTCTGTCTATATTGCACAGCTTATAAACAAAGGGATTGTGTCAAGCTCTAGGAATGTAATTTTTTCCCCTTTACTCAGCCCTTATTAGACCAATCATTGAATATAATGCCCCCTTTGGTATGTATCTGCCCAGAAACATCCAACAGCCGGAATGCCCACATTTATACCATATTAACAAATACAAGGCCTAAACAACATCTCCTACATGGACCAACTCAAAGGCCTGTCACTATACTCAGTATCCTACAGACTAAGCGGTGATCTGTGTCTGGCATACAAGGCATCCTCCAACAAATTCCTGATGGATTTACTGCAGATCAGCAATTCAAATGGCATCAAAAATAATCAGTCTAGGGATCTACACGTCTTCTTCAACATCAACAGAACAGTTGGAGGGACAGGTGTATTTCGCAAAGGATAAAGCTGCTGTCAAACAGACTCCCGATGCAAATATAACAAAGTTCATCTTTGTCCATTTTCAAGCACAACTTAGATCTATGGATGGGAAACAGAACACTTACCCTAGGATTTCCCCCTGTACTACCAATGGACAGAGGCAGCTCCTAAGGGCTTTATCCCATACATGGGTATCAAATTATCTATGGTATGATTCCAGTTATTCTTATTAGGGTTGATATATAATTATTGACCATGGGATGGGTAGGGCTACTCTATAACCAAATGGAATAGATTATTTTGAGCACAAAAAGGGAAAGTAGGTAGCCCTAAAATGGCCTGCAACGTTAGCTAGCCTAGCATTTACATATGAACTTACAGTATTAAATTCAGGCAACAATTTAACATGGTTCATTGTGGATCTACCAAAGTTAGGAAATCAAATTATGTAATGCATCTAATTTGAAAGGGCATGTTTATTCCCTCCAGGGAGATATCTATGCCACTTATTACCCACTAATCTTACCCATAACTTTATACAGTGCTGCATTTTTAACCTTCAAACAATGCACCTGAAAAAGGTTTAAAATATGCAATGATTTCTTACCAGGAAAATTAAAATTGTTGGAAAACTTGACCTGTTCACAAAGGATTCAGGAACTCTCAGAATATTACGTTGCTTTTAATACTTACAAGAGACCCATGTGTAGACTATAAGGTAATGTTCGATCTGCCTGCATTTCAAAAGCTTTACCTTGAACTCACTACTGGAGTAGTCAACACTAGACTAGGGAACCTAGTACTAAAAATAAATACTGTAATGGCAAAAATGTGACAGATACATTGCTCAACACATAGGTTCATAGGTTCATAGGTTCATACTAGGCTATCTGCCCGAGGGCATTTACAAGCCTAGCCCATCGTTTTGTGGCTTACGCCACCCCTTTAGTATGGGGAACTATACCCATTATTTTGCTGTGCCTCTGTCGAGCAGTGACACTGAGGTAATCCCTGGGGTATATCTGCGATCTCCCATCCATTGGTCAAGATTTCTCTTGAACAAGGCCAGCGAGGTGCTCTGCCTCACATATACCGGGATTTTGTTCCACAGCATAGGGAGTCTTTGGGTGATGAATCTATCCCTCCAGCACGTCCTATTAATAGCCGTGTCGAGGTTTAAGTCTCCCGCCCTTGTGGTTCTGATGGATCTAGATTTTTTGAGGTGAAGCATATTTATCAAATCTGGGTTTGACATAGCCTTGTATGTTAGGCAAAGGTCAACTCTGAGCAAGCGGTAAGCGACTGAATAGAGCTGGAGTTCTTTCAGTTGGGCAGCATAGGACAGATTTTTGAGACCCTTTATCCTTTTGGTGAGGAACTTTTGTGGCCTCTCCAGCTGCTGCAAGTGTCGGGTCAGATACATTCCGAATGGGGCATTGTACTCAATCATTGGTCTGATGAGTGATGAGTAGAGGGAGACAATGACCTCCCTTGATCTAGATGAGAATCCCTTCATGATAAGGTGGGCAATGTAGAAGGTCTTCCTAACTACTTTAGCTACATGGGTGTCGAATGACAGACTACTATCAACCTGGGTCCCCAGGTCCCTGATAACTTCTTCTGTGCTCAGTGGATTGCCACCTATTTGGTAGCTAGGGGTAACCTTGTTTTTCCCGAAGGGTATGACTATGCATTTTTTGGCATTTAACTTTAGGCCATGGCTCTGGCACCAGTTATCTGTTTCTGTGAGACCCTTCTGAAGGATATCTGTGTCAGATGTGTTTTCTACTATGGCGCCCAGTTTGCAGTCATCTGCAAACTTTGTCAGCCATAACCCTCCTGTGTTTGCTTGTACTTCAGAGAAGTAGATGCCAAACAAGAGAGGGCCCAGGACTGAGCCCTGTGGGACACCACTTGTGACAGGCTTTGAGTCTGACATGGCGCCAGCAACTCTGACCCTGTGGGTTCTGTCACTCAGCCAGTTTGCAACCCATCTTGTGATGTATGGGTTAATATTTAAGCTGATGAGTTTTTCAATGATACCAGAGTGGGGTATTGTATCGAAGGCCTTCGCCAGATCGAGGTAGGCTGTATGGACTGCCTTTCCCTCATCATTGGCTTTGGTGACTGTTTCGAAAAAGTCAACCAAGTTTAAAAGGCATGATCTGCCTTTGACAAAGCCAAACTTGGTTGGATCCAAAGTCTGCAAATTCCCTATGTCTTTATTTATGAGGTCCATTATGATCCTCTCCATGGCTTTGCAGATAAGGCTTGTCAAGCTAATGGGGCGGTAATTTCCAGGCTCGGTGGAGGCAGCGCCTTTGTGAAGTGGCACCACAGTGGCAGTGCGCCACTCCTGGGTGCGTATCCAGAGGTAAGACTTTGATTAAACAGCTGTCCTAGCTGTGGGTTTAATTCCTCATTGAGTTCGTGGAGCACACAGCCGGGGACACCATCAGGTCCCATGGATGCTGTGTTTTTGCTTTGGAGAGAGCAGTTCTCACTTGGGCGTTGGAGATGTTTGGGGGCTGCAATCATTTGGTATAGATATCTCTCCTTTTGGGGAGGGGAGAAGTTTGCACTGAACCTGTCAGCCAGTATGTTGGCAATGTCCGTAGGATCAGTAATCTTCACATCATTTTGAACTAGTTCTGAGCATATCTGGGAGTTTCCTCCCAGGTTTCTAACATAGCTAAAGAAGGCCTTATGATTGTCTTTTGAGTCTTTAGCTATTTTTCTCTCAAAATTTGCTTTGGATGATTTTATGAGAGCTCTTAGTTTTTTACTTATAGTGATCAAGGGTGTCTTACCTTTTAAGGATTTTGCTCTATCTTGTAGTAGCTTCCTCCTTTTGTTGTAGAGTTTGTTTATGGCTGGGGTCCACCAGACTGGACGCTTCCCTTTGGTACAAGGAGTCTTTGTTTTGCTTGGGATTGCCTTATCCATGCAGTCCTGCAGGTGCTGGTAGAAGGCATTTGTAAGTGATTCAGCGGCATGTGTACTGTTTTCTCCCGGCTCGGGGGCCTTAAAGGAGACCACACTAGTCTTTAGAAGTGTGAAGTCGGCTTTCGAGAAGTTCTTTACTGTGGTCTTTTTTATTTCAGGTGGGGGTGGGATGAGGACCTCCAGCGAGATTAGTTTGTGATCTGATCTCACCAGTGAGGGGTATACTTCCGGTGTTGAACATTGTGCTCCCATGTTCGTGATGATGAGGTCAAGTATGTTATCTCCTCTTGTGGGGATGGTAACTAGTTGTTCCATGGCATTTGAGTTTATGAATTCCAGGATCTTTTCGGCTAGGGTGTTTGGGCTTGAGTAGTGTTCCCAGTCTATATTAGGGTAATTGAAGTCACCTAGTATGATGGTGTTTGGTGATACATTTATCCCCTCTAGTGTTTTCAGGAAGGCCATGTGAGGTTCCTGAGTTTGTGAGGGTGGCCTGTAACATGCTACAATTTGCAGAGCAGTCTTGCCTATGTAGATATTGTGGGATAAAATTACACCTACTATCAAGACAGTTCCAGTATTAACTTCCCTTAAAAAACAATCTTAATACATATATAAGGGGAACACTAAACATCAACAGGAGGATACAGTAATCAAGATTTTTGAAGAGCAGTAGACTGCATGTTTGTCAAACTTATGAAACTGTACTTATGAGACAAAAATGTACAGCAGGATACAACAACTGACATAACATTTCAGCACTTTAACCAAAGAACTTACATAATCAACAGATAAATACACAGTATTAAATATGTAGAAATCAAGAATAAACTTCACAATATTAGAAAGCAATCTTCAAACGAATAAGAGCAAATGAAAAATGGGAAACTAAAACTACTAACCAGAAAACACTAAAATGAGGCATTCAGTACACTCATACCACAGCTAGAAAAAATATTCATTTAATTTCTACTGACAATATAGGTACACCCAAAAGTTGTCAAATGTTTACATAAAACAGATTAAATTTATTTAATTTATTATTAGAAAAATCTGTAAATTTATGATGTATTTGAAAATGTTATGACTAAATATAAAGATAAAAAACAGCTTATAACCCATTTTGTAAGTACAACGTGCACTATATGAACTGAATCTCTGGGTGACTGAATTTGGATTATTGAAGTCAAGCAGAAAATCAGTACTAAAGATTTCATAGGGGTTACTTAAATTAATTACTGATGGAAACTTGAACAACTGTCTCTCATGTCTCTCATGTAATACAATCCTTGGCCTCAGAAGGATTATGTGTCACTGTAAGCTAAAAATAATGTGCTACATCTCTGCAATATCACTTGCTTTATGGAATTCATGAAAATCTAAAGTTCCATCTGCTATGGAGATGTCACTGCAACTGCTCAAGTTTTCCAGGCTCCTACCTTTCTTCTTTCCACTCACAAGCTCTCCTTCTACACCCATAATGCATGTCTGGACTCTACCTAACTCCTCTGCTAATGGGCTTACTGACTCCCTCCATTTCATCTTTCTTTGTATTGCCATAGGTCTCCCTATTCATCCTTCCATTCATCCATCCATCTATCCATCCATCCATTCATCCATCCATCCATCCATCCATCCATCCATCCATCCATCCATCCATCCATCCACTTCCTACACAACATTTGCTGGTGAAGAATAACTGTACTAGCAAATTGAGTACTGCAGTCCAAACTTCTTTATCTTCAGTGGCAGTCTCCAGCTCATACCATGAAATCTCCAGGTTTTCCCTGACAAGCTGGTGGTTCTAAAGACCTGTGAGCCACATCTGGTATACAGCCTAGACAAAATGTCCAAGGAGCATCCTCAATGACTGTCCAATGTCCATGGGGCATCCTTACTGGGTGACCAATGTTTGTGAGGTATCCTCACTGGATGCCCAGGGCCCATGAGGCATCCTCACTGGGTTAGTGTGCATGGAACATCCTTAATGGGTGTCCAATGTCAGCCAGTCATCTTCACTGGGTGATCAATGTCCATGGAGTAGCCTTACTGGGTGCTTACTGTCCATGGAGTATCCTCATTGGATGTCCAAACCACTTCATCTGGCTCCTCTCAACCAAAAAGAGTGGTGGTTGTACTCGGAGAGCTTCCCAGGTTTCTGAGCTTTTCACTCTGACACACAGAGTGAGCCCAGCTGAACTGGCTGAACAAAGTAGTTGAGTTTTCAAAGCATGTAGAGATTATTCTTTTAAGCATCGAAGTTGCGTCACCACCAGAAACCAAAACACTGTTGCAAAACTGTCACAATCAAGTAGAAAATGGTTAGCAATAAAAGTCTCCCAAAAAGAGATAACTGTAATGAAATTCTCAAACAACTGAAGTAACTGCAGTCTTAATAATTCCCCCTCTCTTTTAATGGGAAAAAAAACATAGTTTAATATTATGTATTCTGAGATACAAGGTACAATGTTTGATTCTAACCTCTGTTTACTATCTAGCCTTATGAAGAGAGTAGGTTTGTCATAATGCTTAAGGACCTCACCTCAAAACCACAAAGTACAGGATTTGATTTTGACCTTGGGTTATTGGCTAGGTTTAAAATGACCCTTCAGGGCAGTTAGCCTAGTATTCACTTATGAAATTATAATATATTTGTGGATTTTGTGCAATACAGCAGCTTCCTTGCTGTTAATGATTCTTAGTATCGTTGCTGTTTCATACAACTACTTCCTAATGATTAATGACATTGTTTATGTGTGGATCAAAAGAAAATGTCTTCTGTCATCACTCCCAGGTCCCTCACAGTCTCTCCTCCTCTGTGATACAATCACCACTTGCATAATGGTAACAATGATTTGATTTACCAAAGTGCATAACTTTTATTATTAAATGTAGCCCATTACACAAGTTGTTCAACATATTCTGTAGTTTAAATGTACTATTTATTGAGGTTACTACCTGCTTTCATGTTCATGTGATCTGCAGACTTACTGGTAATAATGCCTTTTTTAACACCCAGACATAAAAATAATAAACAGTGATGGATCAAACACAGAGTCTTGGAGAACTCCTGACATACTTTTGTAACTGTTTGAATAACTATTGCCTGTTCTAATTTTGCTACTCTTGTTCTCAGGCCAATTACCTATTCACCTCCCTAGAAATACTACTACTATGAAGGAGGGTGCAAAACTCCTTTACCAAATCAAAGTTCCAAAACATATTGGTAGAAATTCAATATATTTGTGAGACAATAACCTGTTTCCTGTAAAGTCATACTGAGAAATGTCTTTGCACGTGGTTACTTTGCTCTAAGACTACTTCTGCTTCTGATTTGTGGCCACCTCTTCATTTTCAAGGCCATAATGAACTACAGAATTTGCATGTTTGTCATACCAATGAAAAGAAGGGAGAAATTTTCCAAAAGAAGTGAATCACTGTTGGTCTACATTTAGAAATTGCATCAGCAATGATTTCCTATGGAATACAGCGACTGAGGTTATGTTCTTCTGTTTTTTTTTTTTTCTTCTTTTCTTCAGGCTACTGATGCTGGAGGAATTTTGACTCGATCACCTGTAGAGAAGCCATACCCAGCCCTTAATTTTCATTCAGACTGTATATTTTCAGCACATGCGTAATGGTTTTAGAAAAACTACCAACCATATTTTTGTATTCCCTATGTAGGAAGTGGCAAAGCTGACCAATGTTAGAGCACAGATGTCTTAATAAGCTGGGTGGCACAATGGTGCAGTAGTTAGCAT
Source organism: Protopterus annectens (assembly GCF_019279795.1). Lineage (NCBI taxonomy): Eukaryota > Metazoa > Chordata > Ceratodontiformes > Protopteridae > Protopterus > Protopterus annectens. The sequence continues at coordinate 1,359,506,339 of NC_056737.1, read as the reverse complement.
TATCACCTCACAGCAAGAGGTTCTCTAGTTTGATTCTCGGCTGGGGTGCCTTCTGTGCATAGTCTACATGTTCTACCTATCTTCGCATGGGTTTCTTCCGGGTGTTCCAGTTTCCTCCCACATTCCCAAGACATGCTGCAAGAGGATTACACACTCTAAATTGGCTCTAGGTGTGTGTGTGTGTGTGTGTGTGTGTGTGTGTGTGTGTGTGTGTGTGTGTGTGTGTGCGTGTGTGTGCCTTCTGAGGAAAGTTGGGTAGCAGGCGGGCAACTCAACACTGTAAAATTCTACCGGCACACGTTCTTTATCAAAAATGATCCACTGTGGCGACCCCTAATGGGAGCAGCCGAAAGGACAAGAGGAAGAAGATGTCTTAACAAGACATTCATACCATGTAAAATAAATGCAGCATGTATATAAGTCCACAAAAAAGGCATGTAAAAATAAACATTTTTAAATACAAATTTAAAATCTATATTTATCCCAATAGAATAAATGGCCTTAAGCTTAGTATGTTTTTCCTTGTCATTAAAATCTAGTTTATAAGAAATAAACTACTAAGTGACCTATATTTATATCAGTTCACAATTTTTACCATTGCTCTGTATAAATGACACAATCATGTCAAATAACTGCTTGATTAGTCGTTAAAACTTTTTTTGAAAAAAGTAATCTAAATTTGCAGAGAAATTCTCCATGTATCCCTTAGACTGTTAAAGGATATGATGTGTACTGTAACATGCAGTGCAGCTATGCAGATATGAACTAGAACAGACCAGTGCTTGTTACACTGCACTGCAGTGATAGCTTGGAATCAAAAATAAACACAAATAATTCAATTATACCACTGTGTAGTCATTTGCAGTCTGACAGTGAAAAGTTTGCTCTTTTCTTTAAAACAGAAATGATAATCTTGAGTCTACCAAACCAGTTACTTCTACATATAAGTCGATAATAGGATTTAAAATTTAATAGTCAAGCTTTTTGCTCAACTGATTAACATAATCAGGATTTCTCACTGAACAATAACAAAGCCTGGTAAGATTTATGGAAAAATGCTTACTTTTCCATCCCTTTTGTAAGCTTTTTTATACACCATTTATGATTTAATAAGCTTTTACTACTGTAATAAGCTTTAATTACTTTAAGAATTACATCAATAAGATTTTTTCAAACACAGTTCGTCTGACAGTAGAGTGCAAAGGATTAAGTCTATGATCTGTTAGGAAGCTGCTTCTTGTGGCCCAGGGTTAGATTCCCTTAGCATACATTTTATTAAGTGTGTGACTGAGCAACCAAATAAATAAATATAACTCCTACCAAAAAGCTTCTTTTTACTCAGGTTTCTTTTGTATCTGTTTAGTGCGGAACAATTCGAATGGGCATTTGCATATATTTTGCAATGTATCCCAGGAAAGAAACTGTGATCTATTATAATGGGAAACTTTGCCACTTCAATATTACAGACCATAATTTTGTCCTGACAGCAGCACATCTTTTTATTATTATTTTACTTCAATTATTGCACTTAAAGACGTGATAAAATTGTTACTTTTTATTTTAAATACACACAGCATGAAATGCAAATTCAGAAAAATGCCGACACTGTTTGATTCAAGACCCACATGCATATAATACTAAGCTAAATTAACTGCCAAGTGAACAACAGACTGTTAAAATTACTTGACCTAGCCAATGGGGAAGCATCTCTTTTAACATCAAAATACCTCTTAGCAAAATAAAAACAAACAAAAATAAATAAATAAATACATTAATTAATTATTATTATTAAAGTTTCTTCTCAGATTATTCATTTGAAGAAAGCCAGGCATGATCAGGAGTTATTCTACGGTTTCAAACACCTGAAACTAATTCTATGACATGTATATCATAATGAAGCCTGAAAGAATAATTTCCCTAATTGTACCTTACTGCTTTTGAGGTGCTAGCTATTATTACAGAGGCACTACTACACAACTAAACAGGTTGTCCTTATATTGATTCAAAACTATATGTTGCAACCACTCCACCTTCCTTATATAAAGGTTTATATACAATTTTGCTGTTTCAAGATGACCAGGAGAGCCTCTTATCACAAGTGTGAGAACCAAAACTTAATCTTGATTCCAGACATTAAATAACAAAATCCAGAGCAATCTGGCACACATTTAGAATGTTTTTGCCCCTGCACTCTGTCATGTGATGCACTGAATCCCAGATACACTCAACCTTGCTAATTGTACTTACTAATTCCAAGAATGCTGTACACTAAAGTATGGGAAATATGCAGAGATATCACAATTTCAGACACAGACACACAGACACACACACACAGACACACACACACACACACACACACACACACACACACACACACACACACACACACACACACAGTCTTTGTTGAAATAACAGCCTCACAATGCGAAGGACTGCAGATAGGGGCCTTGGAATTACAAGACATCTCCAGGGGCTGTACATGTGGTGAAAGTATTGTAAAAGGGTTTGTTTTACAACCTGTCTTTAAGAAAAACTACTTGTCCTCTAGTTCTTCTTATTCTTCTTCTTCTGCGCACTTTAGTACATTTGTATTCTGTTCTATGGAAAATGTTTCATATTTTTTACTTAATGTTAAAGATTATTCTATCAGATTGGTCTTACGAACAACAAAATAAACTAAGTACTTATAAATAAATATTTTGCATGTGATGCACAACCTCTGAGTTTAAAGCAGTGGCATTTTCTAATGATGATGTACATGTTACTAGGTTTAAAATTAAAACCATATTTAGAAACACAGCAGGACCTCACCATGAAGAGCTGGTACTTAAATATAATATGGAAAGGCTATAGTTTTCCCCAGAATATTTTTCTAGTTTTAACTTTCACATGAAATTCAACTACTTTTAAATGTTAGATGGCACATACATAAATTATCAATGGGTTGCTAAGATATTAGAATGATTATGTTTCACCCTGCAAGCACACTCTGGACTTTTTTCTTGAAATTGAGACAGAAGCCAATATTACTGTACCGAGTGATTACAAACCAAGGAAGGAGATCCTTGTGGCTGTGCACTCTGTACAGACTCCAGGCATTAAAACCCAGTAAGCTCTTACATAGAGCAAGGAACTGCCTAAGCAGATCGACAGACCGGCATAACGGCAAACAGCTGACCAAATGTCACATACTTGGCTACGCAAAAAGAATCATAAACAAGCTTAAACCAGAGAACATATGAAAGAAAAATTGATGATAACTTTTAAAGTTAAGCAGAAAATATTTCTGATGTGAAAAAATCACCACAATGGTATGTATAAGAGGCCTTGGTTGTACTCCAGGAAATGGTACTAAATGTACACTGTCTCCAATAAATAAGATCAGAACACTATTGCTCAAAAAACATTCCTGCAATCACATTCAATCTAAACAATGAAAATAATATCCATCTTAATGGTGCGGACTGAATTATTTTCAGGAGGAAAGCCCCGTCTTGCAACCCCCCCCCCCCCAAACATATATATACAACATCGGCAAAGAGAAATCCTCACTTGAGCAACACACATCAGCCTTTAGTAATCACTGTTTTTTGCACTAATATTAGCATCAGCCGCACTTTTAGAGCCCACTGTGTAAGGAAACACAAGACAAGTGTGATACAGGTGACAAAAAGGACAGTGGCCAATTTCAATTCTTGATAGATGACACCATCACTGGTTACTTTAAGGCTTATTAGTTAATGTAATTAGCTATTAATTAAATTAGTCAAAACAAATGGCAGCACCCTGTGTGGCTGCGGCTGCTTTGGCTCGACAGGGAAATGTGCATTATCTGATATGTTTTATTTCTAAAACAACAAAAAAATCCAAATTCAAGGGAAAACACTGAAGCTAAACTAAGTTATAGTAGATGAAACTTCTAGAAATTCGATCTTCATGTTTACCGGGCAGCAGGTTTGATGAGCTTTTGTCTATGAGGTCTGTTAGGCCTACAACACTACAGGAAATTAACATACTCCAGGAACAAGGAATACTCAATCATAGCCAAAAATGTCTTGCAAAAACACATCTAACTTCTAAAACTTCTAGAATGGGGAGGAGGAGGAAAAATGTGAAAGACTGAGGAAAAGAGAATCTAGAGTTGGAATATCTACCAGGTTAAAGGTCAACCCACACAGGTCTACATTTCCATCTATGCTGCTGGCCAATGTTCACTCCCTGGATAACAAGATGGACTACATAAGGCTAGAACTACAAAAAGCAAGGTGAGAAACAGCTGTGTCCTCATGTTCAGAGAGACATGGTTAAACTTTAACATCAATGATAGTGTGGTGCATGGTGAAGTGCTGATATTATTACGTGCTGACATGAATCAGATCTTCAGTGGTAAAGCACAAGGAGGGGGTGTCTCTATCTATATAAATAAGAGATGGTGTGCCAACTGTGAGGTAGTTACCATTCACTGCTTTGAAAACACTGAGTTCTTCTGCTAAGGTGTAGACCCTTATACTTGTCAAAAGAGTTTAATGGTGTGAGCATCACAGCTGTATATATTCCTCCCAGTGCCAACACCAACAAGGCAATGGCCGTGCTTCACCAATCAATCAGTGAACTGCAAAATCAAAATCCAGAGTTTGCTTACATAACAGCGGGTGACTTAAACCAAGCACACCTAAAGTCAGTTCTAACTAACTATCACCAACATGTGGACTTTGCTACGAGGGGAGAGAACTCACTGGACAAAGTATATACCAACATCAAGCTGGCTTATAATGCAGTATCCCACCAACACTTCAGTAACTCGGATCATCTGGCCATCACGCTAATACCTGCATACAAACTGCTATTAATAAGAAGTAAATAAGAGTATAGCCAGAGGGATCAGTCTCAGCACTCCAGGACTGGTTTGACAACACAGACTGGATTATGTTTAAAGATGGGGATATGAGGAACCAACGCATTTATTTATTTTACTTTATTTTACATTTGTTTACCGGGATAGTCCGACTGAACACATGTCCATTTACAGAGGAGGCCCGGGGAGAAAAGCTCCACATTCAGTACAGAAAAACAAATAGTTAAACAATATGATTAACAATACAATCATCTATACAGAAGCAAAAAATTGACAATAGATAAAAATACAACTTTTGATACAAAACACAAAATTTGACACTATATAAAAAATACAACTTTCGATACAGAAACAGAACTTGATACTAGATAAGCATTATAACTAACTATAGAGACAGACAGAGACTACTTAGCAATTAATTAGTGTAAATGTGGCATGAGCTAGTATAACTATTAGAAACTTGAGCATAAAATAAAATTCCTGATACTGTAGAAAAATTACAGTAGGAATAATTGGATATGAAGCTATCTGGGGTGGTAGAAACAGTGACGGTTAGGTAATGCATGGACATAGCCAGAAATTCATTGTGTAATTTAAGTGAGTTTTTGAACACCGTAATAGTGGAGGCAGAAGATAAAGCAGGGGGAAGGTTATTCCAGGATTTAGCTACATTATGGGAGAATAGTGCTTTACCTGCAGTGTTGTTAGCCTTGGAGATACAAAGGAGTGATTTGTCAGTGGAGCGAAGGGGACGATTTGATATGTAGGGCGTGAGTAGGTGACTTAGTGCTTGGGTTCTATCAGGATGTCTCACAATACTGTAGGCAATGATTACTTGATGGTAACTGAGTAGTTGGGGAAATTCTAGCCATTGTAGTTCCTTTAGAGCCTGACAATGATGGATTCTTAAGGTGCAGTTATTAGCAAAATTAGCAAATTTTGTTGTAATATGTCACAGATCTAACAAGATCATGTTTTCTGATATGGGTAAGGATTGGTGCCGCATACATTAGAGCGCACAATAGATGGGGTTGGGCTAGGGAGATTCTCGCTTGTTTTGAGAGAGAGTTTTTGCGTCTGTATAGTGTTCCCATTTTTTTAGACTTTTTTGATGGTTTGTGAAATGTGAACATCAGACTGTAGGTTTTTGTCAAGTTATACACCCAGGAGTTTGGTGTGATCAGAGGGGGTGATGATAGTACCATTTTTGGAAGTGATTGAGAAGGATAGAGAGGTAGGAATAGATTTGTTGGGGGTGAAAAGAACCAATTTAGTCTTTTGGGATTTAGGATAAGTTGGATCTGAGTAATCCAAATTTCTACTAAGCTAAAGGAATCCTGAGTGAGTTGTTGTAACATGGTAAGTGAGGGTGCAGAGCAGATAGTCAAATTGACTGTGTACTGTATGAGTGTAGCAGGGTGGGTGGAGGTATGAAGATTGTTAGTAAAAATCGAGAAAAGAAGAGGACCTAATATAGAGCCTTGTGGTACAGCTATGGTTGTTGGGAGTAGAGGAGATAGTATACCTTGCCAATGGACGGACTGCTGCCTGTCTGACAGATAATTTTTAAACCAGGCAATAGTTGGAGGGGCAAAGGCTAGAGAGGCAATAGTATCTAGAAGTAGGGAGTGTGAGACCATGTCAAATGCCTTTGATAGGTCTAAAAATATAGCAGATACAAAGTTGTTGTTGTTTCTGTGTTGGTTTACCAGGTTAGTAAAAGAGGGAAGAGCACTTGTTGTGCTATGGTGTTGCCGAAAGTCATGTTATGTTGATGAAAGAAGATTGTGTGAGTTTAGAAAATTCATTACTTGAGAGTATATACATTTTTCGAGTAGTTTAGATAGTCTAGTACCTACCTATGAACCTATGAGCCTATCTGCCCAAAGGCATTTATAAGCCTAGCCAGAATGTGTTGGCTTTCGCCGGCCCCTTAGATTAGCTCCCTGTGCCTCTGTCCAGCAGAGCCACTGAAGTGATCCCCGAGGTAAACTTTCTGTTTCCCATCCACTCGTCAAGGTTTCTCTTGAAGAGTGTTAGCGAGGAGCTCTGCCAAATGTAGCTTGGAATCTTACTCCAAAGCATGGGAAGTCTCTGGGACAGGAATCTATCCCTCCAGCACATCCTATTTACTGTTGTGGTGAGGATTAGATCCCTAGAGCGTGTCGCTTGAGGGGATAAGGTTTTCTTTAGGTGCCTTGTATGTCAGGCAGAGATCACCTCTGAGTAGGCAGTATGCAACCGAGTACAGCTGGAGGTTCTTCAGTCAAGCTACATAGGGCATCTGTTTGAGGCCAGTGATCCTCTTGGTGAGGTACTTCTGTGGTCTTTCCAGCTGTTGCAGGTGTCTTGTAAGGTACATCCCAAATGGGGAATTGCACTCTGTGATGGGTCTGATGAGTGATGAGTAGAGGGGCACAATGACCTCTTTTGATCTGGATGCGAACCCTTTTGTGATTAGGTGGGCCACATAAAAGGATTTTCTAACCACTTTGGCAATGTGATTATCAAAGGAGAGATTACTATCTACTTGGGTCCCCAGATCCCTTATTACGTCTTCCGTATTTAGGGGACTACCACCTATGTGGTAGTTTGTGGGTACTTTGTTTTTTCCAAAGGGGATGACTGTGCATTTTTTGACATTTAGCTTGAGGCCATGATTTTGACACCAGGTATCCGTCTCAGTGAGACCCCTTTTGGAGGATGTCTGTGTCAGCCAGAGAGTCAGTTATAGCCCCTAGTTTGCAGGGGTCTATATTAAAAACACCAGTGTTTACTTACCCGAACACCTAAATGTCAACACATATTCCATGAACCGCAAATACACCGAATGCCCTAAACTGCAAAATTCAAAAACTCGAAATTTCATAGTTGTCCCATCCCACTGCCCGCTACATACTACCTACACAAACAAACTAAATAAACCACATACATACACTAACCAAAACCCTACCTCTAACCTTAAACTAAACCCTACTTCTAACCCTACACTAAATCTTGCATATACCACCATGTATGCACTTAACTTAACCCACATCCTAACCCTAAGATCCATAACTATCGCACACTTACCTTAAAAAGCTATACCCAAACAAACTAAATAGTCCGCGCACATATACTTAATAAAACTCTACTTCTAACCCCACACTAAATCTAACATACATTACCATCTATGCACATACTTTAACCCGCACCCTAACCCTAAGGGCCGTAACTATCGCACACTTACCTTACAGAGCTATACCGCAGAAGGGCTAACCATGACAATTCAATGTTTCAGATTTCGCGCTTCAGGACGATTGATGTTTCCATGGTTCGATGAAGACGTGGTATCCAGGTAAGTAAACATTCGTGATTTTAATATGTACCCGTTTGCTGTCGTCTGCGAACTTGGTCAGCCATAGTCCTCCTGTGCTTGCCTGTATCTCTGAGAAGTATATGCTGAACAGGAGGGGTCCTAGGACTGAGCCCTGGGGAATGCCACTTGTAATCGGTTTAGAGTCGGACCTAGCTCCACAAACTCTCACCATGTGGGTTCTGTCCGTGAGCCAGTTGGCAACCCATCTTGTGATGTAGGGGTTTACGTTCAGGCTGGTGAGCTTGTCTATAATACCAGAATGGGGAATGGTGTTGAAGGCCTTTGCAAGGTCTAGGTAGGCTGTGTGTACCACCTTTCCATCATCTATTGCCTTGGTAACTGTCTCAAAAAAGTCCACCAGGTTCCGGAGGTATGATCTGCCCTTAACAGAGATGAAATGGGTAGGGTCCAGTGTTTGGAGGTTCCCAAGGTCTCTGTTAATGAGTTCCATGATGATGCGCTCCATAGCCTTGCAGACCAAGCTAGTCAGGCTTATAGGGTGATAGTTCCTGGGGTCTATTGTGGCTCCACCTTTGTGGAGCGGAATAACCGTTGCTGTGCGCCACTCTATGGGTATGTAGCCTGTGGAGAGACTGAGTTTGAACAGTGTGTTTAGGTGAGGGATTAGTTCGTCTTTGAGCTCGTGTAAGACGCAGCCTGGGACATCGCCCGGTCCCATTGATGCTGTGTTTTTGGCTTTGGAGAGGGCTGTTTTAACCTGAGTGTCTGTGATTTCAGGAGCTCTACATTCTTCTGGTATGGTTATGTGCCCTTTTGGAGGTGAGATGGGGGTGAGGTTTGCACTGAACCTGTCTGCCAGGATGTTGGCGATATTGGTCGGTTCAGTGTATTTTGTGCCATTCGGTACCAACTCTGAGCAGATCTGAGCATTGCCACTTAGATTCTTGACATAGCTAAAGAATGCCTTGTGGTTATCTTTGGAATCCTTGGCAACTTTTCCTTCGAAGCTCGCCTTGGATGATTTTATAAGGGATCGTAGTTTCTTGCTGATACTGATCAGAAATGTCTTCCCTTCTTGAGATTTTACTCTTTTCTGTACTAGTTTCCTCCTTCTACTGTATAACTTGTTTATGGCAGGAGTCCACCAGACTGATTTCCTTTTCTTGGAGGAGTGAGTCTTAGTTTTGTTTGGGATAGCACAATCCATCCATTCTTTTATGTGCCCATAGAATGCATTAGTAAAGGATTTTGCAGCTTAGACAGCGTTATCATTTAGCATGGGGGCTTTGAAACTTTCCACCTTGGTCTTAAGTAACGTGAAGTTTGCTTTTGAAAAGTTTTTCACAGTGGTTTCCTTGAACGGGGGTGGGGGTGGAATGTGTATATCCAGAGTGATTTTTTTATGGGCAGATCTAACCAGTGAGGGGTTGACCTCTGGTGTAGAACACCAGGTCCAATATGTTGTCACCTCTGGTGGGAGTGTTGACCAGTTGATCCAGGGCATTTGAGTTTAAAAATTCTAGGAAATGTTGGGCAATGGAGTTAGTACTTGAGTAGTTCTCCCAGTTAATGTTTGGGTAATTGAAATCACCCAATATTAGGGTGTTTGGTAGGACCTTTATGTTTCCCAGTGTTTCCAGAAATGCAGAATGGGGGTCCTGGGGCATGGTGGGTGATCTGTAGCAAGCTACAATTTGAATTGCAGTTTTGCCCATTGCTAGTTGCACGTGGATGATCTCTGAAGCATTGTGTTGTGCCACTAAGCTGGAGGTGTGGGTATCCTTGATGAATATGGATACGCCCCCCGCCTTTTGTATTTCGGTCCGGGTTCTGTGGCAGAAATGTATGGTATGAGTTGTAGCCTGGTAGTGCTGGGGTGCTCTCTGGTGCCTTAAACCAGGTTTCTGTTACTGCACATACATCGATTTTCTCCATACTGAGGAGTGCCTCGAGTGCATGCATTTTGAGGTTTAGACTTCTGGCATTGAGTAGCATTACCCTCAGTTTTTTGTTACTTGTGCTATTTATGGTGGCGGGTTTGTCTTTTGAGCCTTGCCTAAAAAAGGCACTATGGGGGTGGAAAGAGCATTGGTCAGTATTCGAAAGCCTAAGGGTGACAGGTGCAAGCCGTCTCTAGCGAAGCAGCATGGCTTGTCTTGTCTAGAGGGGATAGAATCACAACTGGACGATAATTACAGAAATCATAGGAATTACCACCTTTGTAAAGTGGAGTAATATATGAAACTTTCCATAGTTGAGGGATTGTACACATCAATCTGGATGAGTACACGGAAACTGTGTTGGCATACATACCTAAGTGTGTGGACAAAGTGACGGTCAACAAGACCATCATCCTAAGGGCCAACCAAAAACCCTGGATCAAAAATGAAGTATATGAGCTCCTAAGAACACGCAATATGGCCTTTAAGGCAGGAGACATGGATGCCCTCAGGGAGACCAGAATGAACCTAAATAGGGGAATAAAGAAGGCAAAGCCTGCCTATGGACAGAAAATCCAGAGTCACTTCTCAGACCTAAGAGACTCCAGGCATCTGTGGCAGGGAATACAATCCTTAACAGGCCACAGGCCTGTATCTTCAAAGTGTGATGACAATGCCAAATTTCCAAATAAGCTCAACATCTACTTCTGCAGGTATGATGAAGGGAATGGCACAAAAGCCAGAAAACCCACATCCAGGCAAAATGAAGTAGCACTCAGCCTCAACTCAGCTGATGTTCAGAGAACTCTAAGCCGAGTGAACCCAAGAAAAGCAACAGACAACATTCTGGGGCGTGTGTTAAGAGACTGTGCTGTTCAACTGATGACGGTTCTTACTGACATATTTAACACAACTCTACCTCAGGCCATAGTACCCAAATGCTATAAGAACACAGCAATCATACTACTATCCAAAAACTTTTAGTCAGCAAGCCTGAATGACTATCGTCCAGTAGTTCCCACTTCCACCATAATGACTGGTCAAAGATTATTTAACAACAAATCTCCCTGAAGAAATGAATCCACTCCAATTTGCTTATTGGTCAAACTGCTATACTGCCGATGCCATTTGCTTGCACTGCACACATCCATAGCTCACCTGGAAAACAAGAACTGCTATGTTCGACTGTTATTCATTGACTTCAGCTCTCCCATTAACACAGTTATACCACAACATCCTACAGAGAAACTCATTCACTTAGGTGTCAGCACTCCCAAATGAACTGGATTATGGACTTCCTCATCGACAGACCATAAAGAGTGAGTGTAGGCAATAATACCTCAGAGAGCACTACACTGAGCATAGGAGCCCCTCAAGGATGTGTTCTCAGTCCTCTGCTGTTCACCATGCGGACCCATGACTGTGCAGCAAGGAACAGCTCAAATCACATCATCAAATTCACAGATGACACTACAGTAGTAGACGTAATCAGCAATGGTGATGAAACAGCATACAGGGAGAAGGTGAACCATCTGAGTGACTGGTATGACAACAACCTGGCTCTGAACATAAACAAAACCAAACAGGTAATAGTGGACTTAAGGAAAAACTCACAATCAAGTACAATTTTGAAGAGCAGCAAATTACTCAGGGCGCACATCGCATAAGACTTGACACGGTCCATTAACACAAATCACATTGTCAAGAAGACACAACAAAGGATCCACTTCCTGTGCAGGTTGAGGAGAGTGAACGTTCTATCTTCAGTCTTCACAACCTTCTAAAGAGGCAGCACTGAAAGCATCTTGACAAGCAATATCACAGTACAGTATGGGAACTGCAAGGCTACAGATCGTTAGGCTCTTCAAAGGGTGGTAAAGGTGGCAGAGAGAATCACCAGGTCCACACTTCCATCTATATAGGATCTGCACTCAGCATGGTGTCCTGGTACAGCTACTAAGATTGTCACAGACCAATCCCACCTGGCTCAGGGACTGTTCTTCTGCTTAACTTCAGGCAAGCACTACAGAAGTATACGCTGAAAAACGACTAGATTCAGAAATATCTTCTTTCCTCAGGCTATCAAACTACTAAACCTGAGTACCAGTGCAAGCCAGTAGGTCACCTAGTCAGAGGCCACACAGTCTGAAGGGGAATCTCATTTCTAAAAGTGCTATCAACACACTTTACGGTTCTTCTCACTTGTGCAATAGCTCATTATAAGCTTATAACTTTAGGGCAATAACTCGTGGAACAAGTTACATTCTGTGCAACTGAAAATGTTCTAGCCTCATTTGATGAAGCCTCTGTGCAATATATGTACCTGTGCAATACTAAGTGCTGCTAATAGTTGGATATACATAAAATGTGAATATGTCCTAGTTTCATGTCAAATGTTACAAATGTTTTTCTTTCTTGTTTATATATCTTATATTTGTCTGGTCCAAGCAACGAAATTTCGTTTAGCCTGCACTGAGGTGTGGGTCTAAATCACAATAAAGTTTACTTTGACTTTGACTTTAGCTATGACTGAGCTCTATTCTGCTGCTCCTACATCACTCCTATAAAAAACTCTCTGATCTAGCTGGTTTCATTTTGATAGCAATCGAATCTGATACATGCCAATAGCGTGGTGCTACCTTGTCATGCCCCATTCCATCTCCTCCTGCCACACGGATTGTTATACTCCTGTTACAAAAGCAATGATACAGTGCAGGGTGATGATAAGTTTCACTCTTGCTATCCCCTTCTTAAGGTGGCTCAAACTAAGGACCCAGACATCTAACCTGAAGGCACTTTAGGCAAATGCTAAACAACCAAATAAACATGGTAATTAAGAGCATGTTTTTTTAACTAATATTCCGGTTAAATTATTCCTACTGAATGTAACAAACACCTCTGTCTTACCTGCAAAAGGGGACAACAGGTGCTGTGACATCTACCCAATTAACAAAATAAATTTACTGGGCAATGTGATTGGACTTTTATGCTGTGTTGCAGCAAGACACAATAATATCTCTTCAAATTACTGCAAATGTACCAGATACACTGTTACAAAACCTATGAAGATGAAAGATACACTATATTTTCTAATGATGCAAAATGATTTGGCTGTGTAGCAGTATTGCATACTGTTACAAGCTTCATGTACCATATCTCTGTCAGTATCAGCATGCCTATAATGCCTATGTACCCATTCTTTGGTCAGTGTCATCTGCTTTTACAGCACCAGTTCACCAACTCTTTGACAGTGCTGTGTGCAGTTACAGTACCCATGAACCAAAGTTGCTAGAATAACGAATGTTGCATTAACATGCATTTTTTTCTACAGATATGAAGTCTGAACTAAAATTTCTGTCGTTACTTAGTAACTTCAGTCCTCAATGATTTTCCAGAAAACCACAAGTTTTATGAGGGACAGAGAAAAGTATGAAGCAAAAAAAGAGAACAGTCCGAAATTTTGTACATCTGGTTTACACCACTTGTGAATTAAATTTTTGTCTTGAGCGCATACTATAGTACATTCAATCGCCAGAATGTAATTCTATACTTACACAAATCAGTGACTAATTAGTATTACATTCACCAAATAATGACACTTTATTTTTCAGAAAATACACATCAGTGCAAACCCTCCCATTTTATCACATCAATATACATATAACGTATAGCAAGACATCCCCTCATAGCCTGTGTCTGTTTAATAATCTCTTTGTAAAAACGTAATGTTATTCTCCTGAGTTTGATTTATGTTTGTGCATTGTTCTTGTACACTTTCAGTTCTTGCAGAATTTTCTGCTGGTCACCTAACACTATTTGGCTCCTCGACTGGCAAACAGTCTCACCGTTATTGCCAGTTGTCTCATCTTGTACAAATCCCTTTTAAGTGATGTTAAGTAGCACGCCAATGTTTTTTGAAAGAATCCAGCATGCGCACGGAGACAGCAGGGGGTCACTGAGTGTTTATTGGGATGTGGTGGAGGGAGGAATAGCAGTAGCACACAGTGAGGTCTCCAGAAAGTGTGTGTCAGTATTTATGTGCATCTGTGACCTGACCGACAGGGATATGTAAGAAGTGAATTGATCTTCATGGCATTATAACTGTGAGCAGTATGGCAACACTAAATGGAAAGCCAGTCCCCTGCTGAGACAAACTGATACCACGGAACTTGGTACCTTGTGAGTGGTTTATAGTAGAAGCTCGTCTGTGGTGTATTAATAGCCAAGCGGCTCTACTGATGTTGTTTCATATTGGAAAGGAAATAATATATAACACACATGGCTGTTAAATGTAGCTGTGGGAAAAAAGGTAGGTTTGTATTGTTCATGTTAATCGCATGTTCTAAGTATGGTTGCATAGTCTTAAGTGTGAGAACAGGAGGAGATAAATGACTAGTCAAGTTAATTAACATGGAGAGCCAGAAGCTGGCTCATGCTGCCTTGTATTGTATGCAATTACCTAATGACATTTGGAAGATTTCAGTCAGATAAGATTATGCTTTATCCGAAGAAATGTAAGAGCACCAACTTACAAATATGCAGATCACATGTAAATGTTTACAAGTTTTATATCATGTTCAGGCCAATATTGTGCAGGCTACTGAAAGACGAGAGTGCTAACTTGGTATTTTATAGTTTTACTTGCCAGTACTCAGAACCATGAACTATTACATACTGTTCTGACTTTTATAGTTAGTTTTCTTACATTTTCATTTGCAAGTGCTATATCTTTTTGCTGTTTATAGTGCTGGGAGTTGGACATCACTTTAAAACTGTATTTGTTGTACTTGTTCATTTTTTTGGACATCTGCTGTCTTGCACAGTTTACTCAGAATCCCCAAAGTATAGCGGGAATCTTAGTGATCTCAAATATGAGCCAGGTTTGTCAGTTAAGCAAGACAGTCAGGGTGCACATGTTAGAAGCTTGGTAGAGCAGAAAGCAAAATGCAAAGTGTTTTACATGCCTATTGTCTAATACTTCCCCTAAGTTTTTTTTGTTAATGCTGTAAAGGGACTTTGGTGTTTCTGTGAGAATGTACATTTTCAGAGTTAATGTTAAATTGGGGAACATTTTCACAATTATTTGAATGTTGTTATCCCACAATCCCACTGGAGTGGGCGGAGTCACATTACTACACATGCAAATTTGATGTTGATTAGTGTCCAGATTTTTGGCCAATTGTACCTACTTTTCATGGACCTTTGCCCAGATTTTTGATGTCTCCAGGTTGAGAGGTATTTCATTGACTGTCGTGTTAGCATTCCATATTTTCAACACAAAATAGGTCTTCCTATACCACTGTGCTATGAAAAACTGAGTCTAAATTATACCATTCTGTTAGGTTTCCCTCAGAATTCAATACACTCTACAATCTGTTTCCAGACGTTATAACCCTTTCTTGTTGTAACACTACTGTGTATTGATGAAGTGATCTCACAATCACGGCTCAGACATGCAGACAACAAAGATATAGCTCAGTTTATTACAGTCAGTGTGTTTTGTTTTCATGCAGTTTATATCAGTAACCAAATAAAAAAAACACATGGAGAATTCTTTGCATATGATATAAATTAATCCATTT
The DNA here is from genome assembly GCF_019279795.1 of Protopterus annectens. Lineage (NCBI taxonomy): Eukaryota > Metazoa > Chordata > Ceratodontiformes > Protopteridae > Protopterus > Protopterus annectens. The sequence goes on along the minus strand of NC_056737.1, from coordinate 1,359,490,643 downwards.
CAAAATACGAATTTTGAACAAATGCTGCCCAGAAATTATTAGTTATAGTTTTACATTTTCAGAGTGCCAGGACAAGAGTTCAAGAATTTTAAAAGCATTTTTACAAGCTGAGTCATAAGTATTCCTTCTAAAGGTAAATTGAGGAAGCTGCAACAAGACAGATAAAAAACAGAAAGGAAACCACATAGACATTGCACTGAATGACATTACTAATGGCTGTAGACATGATTTTAAGCAATCCCTTAAAGCACTGGGCTGTGCTTAGGGTTATAAACATACTATCCAAACAAAAAGTTTAGCACTGCATAAATATTATATAAAAAAAAACACCACAAAAAGTAATATAAAAATGGCCCCCTGTGCCACACTTACTCTCATAAATCACTGTGCTGAAGTGGCATTTCAGGTGTGATTGTTAGACATGGCATTATGCACATTGACAGCCTACTGTGAGACGGTTATATACCTTAAACTACAACTAATATTAAACGGACAGCCTTTTTATTACTACTTGAGGGTTTTTTTTTTGTTAATAATACAAAGATGTGTCCTGCTACTTAAAACCCATATCAGAATCAACTCACCACAGTAAACATAATAGGAAAACTACCAGAAGTGAAGTTGTGCTCTCTCTCTCTCTCTCTCTCTCTATATATATATATATATATAGAGAGAGAGAGAGAGAGAGAGGTGCGTGTGTGTGTGTGTGTGTGTGTGTGTGTGTGTGTGTGTGTGTGTGCGTGTGCATGTGTGTATGCATATATATATATATATATATATATATATATATATATATATATATATATATATATATATATATATGGCGGCCACGGTGGTGCAGTGGTTAGCATTGCCGCCTCACAGCAAGAGGTTCTCCGGTTCGATCCTCGGCTGGGGTGCCTTCTGTGCGGAGTCTGCATGTCCTCCCTGTGGTCGCGTGGGTTTCCTCCGGGTGCTCCGGTTTCCTCCCACATCCCAAAGACATGCTGCAGGTGGATTGGACACTCTAAATTGGCCCTAGGGTGCTCCGGTTTCCTCCCACATCCCAAAGACATGCTGCAGGTGGATTGGACACTCTAAATTGGCCCTAGGTGTGCGTGTGAGTGTGCCTTCTGTGGAAGGTTGGGCGCCAGGCTGGCAACTCGACACCGTAAAACTCCACTGCCATTCAATGTGCGGACAAGGTGATCCGCTGTGGCGACCCCTAACCGGGAAAAAGCCGAAAGAAGAAGAAGAAGAAGATACATACATATATATATATATATATATATATATATATATATATATACATATATATATATATATATGTGTGTGTGTGTGTATATATATATATATATATATATATATATATATATATATATATATATAAATATATGCGTGTGTATGTATGTATATGTATATATATATATATGGGTCTACTTTGATCCATAAAATTACACTTTAGAGAAACTCAGTTTAACGTGTCCAGTTTTCTTGAAAGTACATTTGTCCGAAATATAAAATATCTAGCTATATATATATATATATATATATATATACATATATATATATATATATATATATATATATATATATATATATATATATAGATAGTTACTTAGATATCTATCTATATAAATAGAAAGAGAGACAAATATCTATCTATCTATCTATCTATCTATCTATAGACAGATATATCTGCAGTAAAAATCAAAACCACTAAGTGTACTCTTTTACTCTGAAAGGGTGGGGGACTCCCATTCTAATTAAGAACAGGAGAATGATTAGCCACAGGGTATGAACCATGTATATATGCCTGACACAAGAGGTGAGAATCTACAAGTAAGCATTATGTGATTACATTTCAAGATAACTGTAGTCCCACATGGCTAGAGAAAAGGGAGCGAAAAAGGGTTTAGGGCTCTGCTTTTTTTTGTAGGGCTGTCAATTCATATTCCAATAGGTAATGTCATTGTGACCACAGGCCTATCTGGACTGTGTTGACACCCAATGCTGGGAAGGTGAGTTTCACACACATATAGAATAAGGAAATAAGGACTTCATAAACTTACATTCAGTAGTTTTAAGACATAACATAAACTACAGCAAGTAGTAACTGTGACTGCCATAACACCTGCTATGAATGAGAATACTTATATTAAAGATAACATAAAGAATCTAAAAAACACCAAAAGACCCTTTCCGCATTTTAAACATACACTCATTTTTATGAAACACACAAAGGTTACCAAGCATTCATAAAGGTCAGTCTAAGTGGTCTGTGCCCCACCTCACATATCACCCCCCCCCAAAAAAAAAGGTACCACCTTCTATAAATTTTAAGGAATACAAGTTAGTCATTTTTAGGCAGAGAAACATTACATAAGATGTTGAAGGTGCATGGTTTTCTAAATGATAACAAAATAAATTAAGTCTTTTGTTACTCATGCAATGTCATTGAAATTACTGGCATATATACCTTTTTTGGTAGGTACTTGCAGTAAAACTGCAGCCTAAAAGTTTACTGCTCTGGGTAATCTACCTGTATTCTCCCAACATATACACACGCACACACATATGCACACGCACGCACACACACACACACACACACACACACACACACACACACACACTCTCTCTCTCTCTCTCTCTGTCTTATCACTTAATCAAAGCTTCTAAAGTGTCTTATTTTTTTAGCAGTGACTTATTGTGTAGCAACCTGCTTGGCACCTTTGAAAGAAAGAACATTTGATAGTTTACAACTTGTCATTAAGCAATTACAATTATAGTGTCTGTAAAACTGTTTGCTAATCTCTACAAGTTGACACTTAGGGGTTTTGTCCTATCCAATCTGCTGTTCATACAGCTCCACTGTGTGCATGGCCTATGAAGACAGCATCATTGATGGTACATGGGAAGTGGGATCTGAACATTAATGTGGCCCCTCTCTTTTTAAGGGGTCTATATTAAATCAGTGAGCACTTAAAAAGCGAATGCTGATTTATCGACCCCATGTAAGCAAAAGCTTACAATCCCAAACACTCGGAACAGCGATTATTTTTCCCAGGGAAAGAAAAAAATCACTGTTCCACAAAAAAAAAATAAACTTCAAACATTACATAAACTGGGGGGCTTCACCCCCACACACCCCCGATGTGGGGGGCTGTGCCACCCACACCTCCCCTACCTAAATATACCAACTCCGAGATCGCATTACAGTGAGGAAAATGGCAAAGTAATGGAAGTGGCCAAGCAATTTCTTTCACAGGGAAAGAAATCGCTTATATGCTGTTTCGTTATTTTGCTGTTTCATGCTATCAAGTTCGATGAAGATGCATTCGAAGGCCTGCATCTTCGATTATATAATAGGAACCATTTTTAAGCAAAATCATTACATTCTGCAGAGGTATAGCACTGTCCTCCAAACTGGTGTCCCCTTCCCCCTCAACATTAACTTTAAGTTGTTGAGCAAAAAAAGAAAAGAAAAATGCTCCATTCATTTTAAACTGCTTGCTACATTTGTTACAAGCCGCTGATTCAGTTTAAGCCACAGACAGAGTGTTAAAGTGTTTCATTTTAAACTGTGGTGAACTACTTGCTACATTTGTTGTAAGCAACTGCTACAGTTCATGCTACAAACAGAGCACTAAAGCGTTTCAGATTAGACCACAAATTCAAAACCTGCATTAGTTTCTGAATGTCGGTAATGCAATGGAGTCCGATTGGGATCTGTGATCATTCCCTTTACCACTCTGCACCCAGTGCAGCTGCTCCCTTCACCTCACCGTAGCTATGCTTCTGAGAATCTGAATAAAATTATGTTTAATGCTAAACTGTTTCATATGATCTTCCCCTCTCTGCTGCAGTCCTGCATAAAAACAAAGCAAAAAAAAAAAAAAAGTACTTCTTTCAGATTTCTAAGTGCTGCCAGGCCTACTCACTCGACCACGTCTCTACTAACTGGGTAAACTATGGATTCCACTTAAAAAAACAAATCTTATTTTTATAAACATCCTCATTCGAACAGCTATATTTCTGTCCCATACCTTGTTGAATTTTTCTGCTATTACATTGTACCTACCTATTTATTTCTGAAATTACTAATTACTGGATTGCTGATACAGAAGTCAGCATTGTTACCTAACAGGACTTGGCTCGCTATGGCTTCCTCACATATCCCAAAAACAAGATGAGGGCTGTTGCACGGGGGATTTACCAGTTGGAGTATCCAACTGGTAACCCTCCTGTCCTGCTGGGTATGACCAATCAGAATGATGATCCCTTAATGACAGCTTGTAAACTGTTGAGCATTTTTAAATAACAGTTTGATAGTTTATAGGTTGTCATGCAGCTATCACATTTAATGCAACCCCTTATTAGACAGATTCTAATCTCTCTCACTCTCTCTCTGTCCTGTTTTTAAAGGTAGTTCAATTAATTACCTTAAAATAGATAACAGATAGACTACAAGCTCTCTATTAAGCAATCATAATTAGAATCACTTAATGACAGCTAATAAACTGTAAACCCCCACACCCCCTGTTCAACATAACCTACAAGTCGGTCCTGAAGCAATTTCCTCATTCGTCACAGCCTTACTAAGGCTCAATACAGATGCAGTGGTGAGTTGCCAAATTGCATTTTCCCTTTAATATTCATAAATTCATAGCGTGTGTGTCTGTGTGTCTTTGTGCAATTGTCTTTGTGAGGGTCTGTACTTTTCAAGTAATAAAATGATGTCTTATCCAGGACTTGTTTTCATGGCTTTAATCCTGTGAGTGCTGATACAGGTCCCTGTTTTCCAGGGACTCTAAAATGGATAAAGTGGGTAATACAAAATGAATGAACGAAATCCTCATATACAACATGAAATACTGTCTTATTCACTTGTTTTTATCCTCACTGACACAATTTCTGGAAAAGCTACTCCTATATGGTATAACTGGAACTTAATTTTATATACACAAATGTTTGCATATAAATGCAACTTACTTTAATATTCAAGTCAGTCTGGATTTACTGCTGGTTAAACCTTCCATATTTCCAACATCACTGTTTAACAGAATCTGTCTGCTGGTGTCCACTACAGGCTAACTACTGATTCTACCAGTTCTTAACCGTGATCTTTGTTGACTATACTCTCTGTGGAAATAAAGACAAAAAAATTCATTTGCATAATTCACAGTGGGGGAAAATGGATCAGATGAGTTAGGAAGAAGCTTAGGAGCATAAAGGCATGAATTCAGAATGCAAAAAGAAAAGAAAAAAACGTTAGTGGCTGGCTCAGTTGTACAGAGAGAAGGGACCCTGACTGTAACCCAGGTAACCCTAATTCAGTTAACAGCCCTTATCCCTGTAGAGTCATTTGGGTGAGGGCAGTAAGTACTGAGCATCATTTTTGCTACCTCATATATTGCAGTGGGAGGGGCTTATCTCTTAGTAATAGTAAGTCTTCTGCCAAGACTAGAGACTCTAGACTAATGGCACATGTCTGCAATTTCCACATTGGGTATGGGGTGATACAGTGAGTAGAACATAAAATAAAGCACTCCACACATGACAGGACAGCTGTGCAGAAGGCTGATATGATCTCCACCTCCTTAACAGATACTTACATAAGCTTTGTTTGCACTTTCAAGGTATTGATTCTTCAGGGGCAAGATGGGATATCAGAGCAGAAGTTCAGGGAACAGATGATGGCAAATGGCTGTGGAGGAAAACAAAAACTATTTTTTTTTGCCTTGCTCTCTAAAGTCAGCTAAGAAAGCTACTTTCCAGCCAAGGCCTTCTAATGGGTAGTCATAATGTCTCACTGACTGAAGTCCCTGTGTCATACTGTCAGGCTTTAAGTTGAACTTCCAACTGTGTGCTGTTTTTACATTTGCCATGTGTCTACATGGTTTTGGTACTGGAAGTTCAGATTCATCTGACTAGTGGCCTGATTGAGTACTGTAAAGCGAGTATATAAATGTCTATCTATCTACAATGTGTATATGTATATATATATACATATATATATATATATATATATATATATGTGTGTGTGTGTGTGTGTGTGTGTCTATATTTATATATATATATATATACATATATACATATATATATATATATATATATATATATATATACATATATATGTACATATAAATATTTATATGTATTTATACATATATACATATAAATATATATACATACATATATACCCATATAGGTGCACATTTAATCTAAAACATTCAAGGTTAACTGCAAAAATATCAACCACAAAAGGTCGAAACCACAGTAGTCGACAAGCTACTAAGCATGTGCCAGGAAACAGCCTCAGTACATGAAAAATCTACAATTGAAAACATCATTTTTTGCAGGTGGGAAAGCACCTCTGCAACCCCCACACCCCTTGCTAATTATACTCCACTATTGCACAAACAGGGAAAAGACGAATTTCCCAACTCGGGAACTGTATGATCTTGCACACCTGCCAATCATCTGCTTAGCTGACCATATGCAGTTGACTAAGCAGCTGTCAGCCTAACATGCAATTGACTATATATACATATGACATATTGCAGTTTCCATTGCCTTTCTGTCTCAGCACAAGGCTGAAAAGTATCCAAAATAGACCACTTTGCATACATTTAAGAAATTAATAAATTACATTAAAAAATCATTACATACCTCTCACTGCAACAGTAAATTCAAAATGACTCTAGAAGGGACAGACTTATGGTTTGCATGTGTTTTAGATGAGACATTGCATTTATATAACAGAAACAGAGAAATGTGTGGTCATGCTGAATACTGAAATCTCATTAATATTTAAAAACACATGAATACAAATGTCTTTGAAATGTGGGAGTACAGCAACACAGGTATTAGCTCAGTGGTAGCACTGCAAAAATTTGACAGTAAAAGGCAATTTCTTTGGCTTTCATAAAATAAATCACATCAGGGTTATCTATCTATACATGGCAGTAAGAAAACATAATGGCTGGCAACCACACTGAAACAATGAAATCAAAACAGCACTCTCCTGAATATTACACCTATGGCTTTTCCATTGAAAATGAGGCCTGTTTTGCATCTCACTACACAAAAGCACAAGAAACAAAGCACACTGCTGACTGTGCTAGATCACAATGATTTCATGACTCAGTGTAATGGATGCTGATGGCACACTGCCAGACTCTGCAGACAAACACATGGGAGACCTCTACTCAGAGAACAAAGAATTTAGAGTATAACATGACATTCGAGAAGATGCTTTTATGAACCAGAACCCAGACGTTTACGGTCTTCCTTTAGGCAAGACTTTAAAGACAGGGACAGTGGTGTCACAAAGGTTTCAACTAAGTCACTTCACCATCCATTTAAAAATCTATTCTGGCTTCCACATGAAACATAATACATAAACAGCTCTAGCTCATGTGGTTAATTTCCTGACGGCTGTGAACAACGCTTTTCTATAAGTGCTTTCACTGTTAGCTATTAACGATGCATTTGAGTAAATCGGACTTGCTTTCACAAAGCCTTTCAAGAAAAACAAAATTTAGCTATACACTGCTTTCATCCAGACTACAAAATAAAGCAAAATACAAAGAATCTAGCTAATTACTGGATTTTGCTGCCGCTGATATATTTCTCGCAGCCAAGTGTGACACATGTCATTACTGAAGACGTAAGTTACACCTAAGTTATGTTTTAGAAAGGCTACATACATTGGTGAATAGAATTTATTGTTTCAAGGTAGCATTTTTTCACTTTCATATTACTTTAATTAATCTCTTAAGGCTACCTTTATTAAATGATTTTGGGAGATACATGACTTGTATTTAACTGACTTTAATCAAAAGTGACAACTCAAATGCATGGCTGCTCCCAATAATTTACAAAAAAGTAATTCTGAATGGGTGTCATGGGAAGGGGCGGAGTTGTACACACACACACACATACACACACACACACACACACACACACACACACACACACACACACACACACACACACACACACACACACTTTATCATCCTAACACAAACAGCTGTGGTAGTACAGCATCTTTTGATTAGGTGTTATTTAGTTGCAGGAAGCTTTTCTTTCAGTTTTTGTATTTTAAAGGAAATTTATGTTCATATTACCACTTCTGAGCAACAACAGATTTAAGTTCATTTCCTGATTTTCTGAGTTTTACTAGTTTCAAAGAGCCTCCCTGAAATAGCTCCAATAAAAAACTGAGGCACTGTGACTAGATTGTTGATTTTTGTCCTGAAGAAGTGCAATATATTTTAAGAGTATATTTTAGACAATGTATTTACAATATTTGTAGGGGTATTAAGTTGTTTTTTAATTGAACAAATGTTGAATGTATTAGTTAACAAGTAAATTTTAATTTTGTAAACACTGCAGTGGTGGTGCTGCGGTAGCGTTGTCACCTCACTGAAAGACGTTGTCCTGTTCGATTCTCAGCTAGAGCGTCTTCTGTGTGGGGACATGCTTGAATGGGCGTTCCTTCGTTGAAGGTTATGCATCAGGGCCGGCAACTCGGCATGTAAAAATATACTGCCAATCATTAGCGTACCGGAGTTCCGCTGTGGCGACCCCTAACTGGGAAAAGCCGAAAGACACAACAACATTTTTATAGTTTGGCTTGATGTTTCCAATGATTTTAACATGTTTTACATATTGCAGTAGTGCTACTTAATTTCCTTTGTTTACAATGTGCTGTAGCTTTAAGAGAATGGCCTGACTAGTATCATTATAATTTTTGCTGTTTTTTTTTTTGTTTAAATGTGAGAAATAACACTACTTTGTTACTCTGATAATGTCCCACAACGTTTGGGGATGAAAGCACTCAGTTTAAGTTTGGATTGTTAATAAATTATTTTCATTTTACAAGTTGGAATCTTTTTTATAACGTATTATATCAAGGGATCATGCTGTAACTGTGATTGTGGTGGGATTGTGGCTTGGTACTCATCCTCCTGTTTCTATACCTGCATCTGTTGGTTCTTAGTTTTATTTGTTTCTTATTTTATTGCTTTTTACAGGATCTGACAGGCACTTGATGTTTTGCAAATCCTATAAATGTATTCATGCATTGCTCCAACAACTATAACCTAGAACTTTTTTTAAACCAGGTTTCTAGGATACAAATACAAATCGGTGGACTTCTTTAGCTCTTGATGTTAAAGCTTCAGCATAGGACCTTAGCACTAACCCTGTGTTTCTGATTGTGTGTCAAAACCCAGTGATTTGACGTACATTCTTATCTAACTGTGAATCTGACATCCATTTTTTGTAGGAGTCATTGGAAGGTCCTGCCCTAGGTACATCCTGAACAATGACAGTTAAATGTACGGAATTACTGTTTATACAGACTTGTTTCAGATATCAGGTATTGATATGATTATCGAAGCTATGATGCACTAAATGAGGTGATAGAGTACCTGATGTTGCCTGAGATGTATTACTAGAAAAATGTCATAATATATTAGAGTACCACACAGATAGACAGACCGACAGACACATAGATAATTGTCAGAAGAAAGGGCTAAATTAATGAAAAACCTCAGAGTAGCAGAAAGAAGAGGTTCATGCAGCATGGATCTCAAGGTGAGAGCTAACATAATTACTGTCTATCATAAAGTGTCCCTATGCATATTTTTATTTACCTTTAAATCTGCGGCCCTGATTATGTCTGAAAAGGTTCTGCAATGGGCATTTCTGCTAACCAGTTAACAAATAAATGCAATTAAAAATTAATCCCAGGCCACATAAGCACTATACTAAGCAATGTAATTGTAAATGTCATTGCCACGTCCGACCTTATCTCCTAGCTGGCTTCTATGATAGCCATTCCGAGTCCAATGACAGCGTGGGCCAGCTTATGTTCAGCAACTAGAGCTGTACAACCAGATTCAAGCTGGTAAGTAACACTCTTATAAAATTAAGAATGCTTGTTCCTAAGGTGGAAACTAGAAATTTAGTGCAGTGCCACAGATTAATGTTTGAATTCAGCAGCACAAAACAGCAAGAGTTGAATCAGCGTCAGTGGCGCTAACGTGTAAAATGGATGGTGTAACACATATGAAACTGTAAAAACAAATAACAGACTGCATTACACTGCAAAAAAAAAAAAAAAAGATAGCAATGGCTTTCAGAGGGAAAATCATAGCATATATCCAAAATACTTACATCCTGTAGTACATATAGCTGTATTAAACTGTATACATACACATTTCATTTTACTGTAAATCTATGTAAAAAAGGTATTGGACTGATTCCATGAAAACAGCACATATCTGTGATGCACACGATACAGCAAGGTAAAAATTTACAAATCCTGATTAACTCAGAACAATTATGAACCTGAAAGACAGGAATTTAGTCTAACTTATAAAAAAAAATCACTGCAAGGTAAATAATCAATATGTAAACCAAGGGGTCATTCTGCTCAATGCTCCGATCTTGCTTGCACTTAATGAAAAACGTAAATCTGCAAGGCACCCGAAACTCGTATACATATGTGTTACTGGTAGGTGCAGAAAGCAGGGGACAAGTCTCAGAATCACTATGCAGGGTGGCTTTTCAATTATATGCAGATAAGTCCTTTCTTTGCAGTTTGAAGAAATGTGTGAGCATTTTGTGCACAGATATGGATATGTCTGTTTAAAATTCCATCTACAGGGTGACCGCATGAAAACAGTAATACTTTTATCTACTTACAACCTCAAGTGGGTTCCAACAAAAATAAATCACTTTATTTCTCCACTGCAAATCAATAAAAGCAAACAGTGTTTGTTGAACTGGTTCAGTTTTCACTACTCCCTCAGACATCATGTCTTTCTTACCAATCAAAGGAGTCACCTAGTAGTCAGGCATTTATGCCGTACAGGAGCATTAATACGCACTGCTCAAAGAAATCTGATTACTAACGCACATTAACGTCTCCAGAGTGACCCTGAGAACTCTATTACTCCTGTCAGTCACAGCACTGATGACAACACCTTTCTATGTCAGTAATTTACTTTTCCTTTGCAGCACTCTTTCAGTAATATCTTCCTCTGCTTGTATGCCCTACTGCATGCTAACCAGACCAAAATCCCATTACAAGAAGCAGTTGTACTCCAACGTCTCTGTACATTACCAGAACATTAAGTAAGTGACAGCTGTAACAAGCAATGCCTCCTGGCATGAGCTGTCACATCACTGTGGGGGTTCCTACTTTACATTTTTTGGGAGTGTGAGGACTGCTGAAAACCAAGTCACTTCCATTCTAGAAACAAAAATGTATTTAATATCAGCTTCCAGATTATTCTGTATTTTCCAAAGCTTTCCAGTTTGGGGAGAGCAGAGTTAGGAATACTTTACTTAGAACACCAACCTTCAGGTAAATGAAGCATCCAACAGTACTGGTCTTGAAACATTTCAGAACTTACTCAGTAAATAGCTCTTCCAATCAAAACATTGTTGAGGGTCACTGTGTTTCCACTTTTTCCATTTTATTCCCTTTGTGCAAGGGTATTTTAGGATGTTGCTATAGACAAAATGAAGATCAGTCATGTTTGCATCTCTTCATACTCATCTATGTACACAACTGATTTAATGAAAATTGTCGCGGAAAAACTTATCCAACTTACAGCAATGCAATCAACAGTGAAAGGCTACACCATGGAAAAACTGAGATGATATTTAATAAAAACCTTCTCTAGGGCTTAATACTCTTTACTGAATGAGTACATGCAAGTTGCCTTCAGTGATTTGCACTGTCAGCCTTGCAAACATTGCTTTGACTGCATTGGCAATCACAATTTTAGATTGCTTTTTGTTGAAAAATCACTATGAATTCAGTTACTACCTTACAATGTATGTCAGTTACTACTTAGAGAAGCTGAAAAATTGTGGGTATGCATACTCTATTAACATTCTGTCTCCTGGAAAATAATATTTTAAAAATGCATAAATCCTTCTTTTGCCAAATGTGTGCAGTCACTAACCAATGACAAACAGGCATAAACAAGAAATGATGACATCACTTTAGAACGCTACAACATTTAAACTCATTCGATAGCAACACGCATTGTTAGACTTGAATAAGTGCTATATCAGTTTTAGTACATTCCAAAACTATTTATGCACTGCACCCCAGTACCATCCATTTGGTAGTCAATGTTGAGGTACAATCCATTGATCCATCCCTCAGAAGTGAAAGGCAATCTCATTACCCCATTATTCCCTTGTCAGCTGTTGCTGGCCTTCCAAAAGTCATCCTTGTCTTCAGAAAGTTATATTTTAGTGCCAAGGAGTTCCAGAAAACACTGCAGGTTCCACTCAAAAATTAAGTACATAATCCCCAACAGAAGAAAATGCCACATGATAGTCTAATCTACAGCTGTGGGGTTTTCTGACTCAGTTAATTAAATACATGAGGGGTGCTTGCTGCAACAAAATAGGTGACAAAATAGCAGCTAGAACAGATTACTGTAATTTAATGTAGACATTAAGATCTACTTGCATATTACAATTTTTGGTACTTACGTATTATTGCAACTAGATTTCTAACCTGCTGTACTTCCTGATGTTATTACGAACTGACTTTAAACTGAGATGGGATGTGTGAAGTCCAAATCACTTTTTGTATCACATTGGTTCGGAAAGAGGAAGTGGAATAATGGCCACATTCCTCGTCCTTGGGTAGCATCCCTTACCGGCATAACTTCCAGCACAATAAAATGAGCAGGGCAGAATAAATTATGCCACATTCCTACATCTCATTCTCAAAGTGCTAAAACAGTAGTTAACACTTCACACACCCCTTTTTACTTAAGCAGAAAGTGGTTTCGCGATCACATTACTAGTTACAGCAGGTTACAAAATCTGGTTGCGATAATACTTAAGTAACCAATTTTATTCTATTTGTGTGTGACTGGCGATGCCCATTCACTCCACACTGCTTTTGCCAGCATACCACATCACCCCATGGGAGAAACCCCTATTCTTCACTGGAAGCTTGTCTTGCAGCACCTACACCTGCAGGAGACCAGTGCTAGCGTAAGAGTGAAGGAAAGGCAGGACTGTCATCCAGGCAGCCATGAAGGGAGGATGGTTATCCCACTGGCCAGCAGCCTAACACAATGTGGCTGTAATGGCTCATGCACACTTACATTCATGGGTTGATTAGAGCTACTGGTCATATACAGCTTGGAGGGCATGACCTTTTTAACCCACACTGCTACATGTTGATTTACTTGACTCCACTGGGTATCAGCCATGCAACATCACAGACTGTCTTCTCGTACTCAGGATGGACAACCCACAGTAGCACCTCAATCCCACCCTTACATGTCATCTCTTTCAACACAAAGACTGACAAATGATCGCAGATCATTTGGAATGCAATAGAGCCAGCTCTTTTGTAGTTTTTTTGATCTATAGTTTATTTTATTTTTCAGAACCACAGTCGCTCTCTCCAGTCTTTCATCGCATAAAGGCTAGAGTTGGAGCAGCAGCTGGATCGACCATAACATACATAGTAAGTAAGGAAGGGACTATCTTTCTTACCCGTATTTTGCTTTTTATCCCTTCACAGCACTTGTTCCAGAGTTAGCACGCAATGGAGTCTGTCTCAGCCAGAAGAGAACAGTGGGGTATGTGGAAGGCTGTCACCCCCTTAAACATGTGGGCATACACCTTTGTTTAAGTTGTGCACACTACACAACTCTATATTGTGTAATTGCTGGTACCTAGGTACTGCATACACCAAGAGCACTTGACCTTTGCACTTCTGCTCATACATCTAGGGTCTGTTTACATATCCTTCACAATTAGCAGCATATCTCAACTACTTAATTTTAACATATTACTGTTTGTTAACTACTTATGTAGTCTTATACAAATATACCTGTTTCTGCTATGATTATGCTATGATTATGGTCAAAGGTTGGCTTCAGTACACAATATAATAAGATAATTAAGGCATGAACACAACACTCTTTTTTTTTTTACTACCTAAACTCTTCCCTGGCTGCTGCGTGCTCCTGAACCCAGAGGAAAACTCACAACTCAGTCTACCCACTGCCTTCCATTACTGGACCTACCTTGCCTCTAAGGACCGCCTGATCTACTTCTGGCTTTGCCAATTTGGACCATCTTGCTTTTCTGCTGCCCCACTGATTTCTCCTGTTTGTACAGTACTTGACAAACAATCTACCCACTGCCTTCCATTACTGGACCTACCTTGCCTATAAGGACCGCCTGATCTACTTCTGGCTTTGCCAATTTGGACCATCTTGCTTTTCTGCTGCCCCACTGATTTCTCCTGTTTGTACAGTACTTGACAAACAATCTACCCACTGCCTTCCATTACTGGACCTACCTTGCCTCTAAGGACCGCCTGATCTACTTCTGGCTTTGCCAATTTGGACCATCTTGCTTTTCTGCTGCCCCACTGATTTCTCCTGTTTGTACAGTACTTGACAAACAATCTACCCACTGCCTTCCATTACTGGACCTACCTTGCCTCTAAGGACCACCTGATCTACTTCTGGCTTTGCCAATTTGGACCATCTTGCTTTTCTGCTGCCCCACTGATTTCTCCTGTTTGTACAGTACTTGACAAACAATCTACCCACTGCCTTCCATTACTGGACCTACCTTGCCTCTAAGGACCACCTGATCTACTTCTGGTTTGCCAATTTGGACCATCTTGCTTTTCTGCTGCCCCACTGATTTCTCCTGTTTGTACAGTACTTGACAAACAATCTACCCACTGCCTTCCATTACTGGACCTACCTTGCCTCTAAGGACCGCCTGATCTACTTCTGGCTTTGCCAATTTGGACCATCTTGCTTTTCTGCTGCCCCACTGATTTCTCCTGTTTGTACAGTACTTGACAAAGTATGTTTAACTTTTGACCAATATTGTAAGATAATACCTGTTGATTGTCTTGTAATTTTTTGCCACTGAGTCAGGTAATCCAGCAGCCAGACTCCTCTCCCTGCCTAGTATCACCTGATAGTCCTTTTCCCCTGTTACTTTTTCTTTCCCTACCTACGTATCCTTGTCTTGGTTACCTTCTGTATCTTTCCTTCTGCCCTCTAGGTGGCAGTACAATCCAGCTTTGTGCCCTCGCTGTCTCCCCCACTTGTACTTGCTTTAGCTCAATATAATTCTCTTTTCTTCTATTTCTCATCTCTTGCCCTGCTGCTTCACCTCCTAGCCCCTACTCTTCTCATCCTTTACCTACTTTAGACTATATCCACTTCTAGCTTCCCTGCTTCATTATCCTCTCTCCCACACCATACCTGCTCTACTAGAAGCTACATACCTGTTACTCCGTCTCCTTCTTTTTTGCCCCTTACTGATTGTCTACTTGGTCTACTATCACTTATTGCCACTACTTTTTCCTGGACCTTGATACTCCCTTGACTCTTCTCATTCTGTAATCAATCCTCATCTTCACTTTTACTTCCTCACTTAACCCACTCCATTTCTTCCTTCCCCATGTATGCCTTTGTAGGTTACTTCTGAACTCCCATAATACCTGGAAGTTACCTGCCACTCCTTGTACACCATCTTCTGGTTTCTTTGTCCCTCCCTTATCTACCTGCCCCCTCTGTCTGTTGTCCCCTCCCATTCCCACCTCATTTCCTGCCCTTAGGGCATATAAGGGGAAGACCTTTGTGGCGCCTTTCCTTTTTTACTACCTAAACTCTTCCCTGGCTGCTGCGTGCTCCTGAACCCAGAGGAAAACTCACAACTGTAAGTACCTCACGCTTTTTTTTTCTATGATGCTTATTGATTATGTATTTACTCATTACTGTTTTAGGCGTTTGTAACGCTATGTCGTATTGCTCTATTTTTTAATTATTGTGCCACTCTTATTGTGCTATTTTTTAAAATTATTGTGCCACCTGTATATTACTACAAAGAGTACTGCAATTATTGTACCTGGTAATATACTGCTGGTGTAGATCCTCTGATGCTGTTAGCATGTTCTTGTCTAGCGTTATAATTAGGCTCAATTTGTTTTAGCGACTTAAAGAGTCTCAATCTTCCCAGCTTGTTACCAAATGAGAACGTATTACATTGCGCATCCTCTCTACCTCAATTGTTGAAACGCTAGCTGCTAGTATATTAATATAGAGAGTACTGCAATTGTGTAACCCGGTAATATAGTAATGGTGTGATGCCTTTAGTGTATTGAGTCAAGCGTTCAAATCTGGCTCAATTGGTCTTAGCGACTTAAAGAGTCTCAATCTTCTTAACTTGTTAGTTAAGGGAAACGTACTACATTGTGTATACTGTCTACCTCAATTGTTGAAACACCAGCAGCTAGTGTTAAGCATTCCAAACTGGCTAAATATCTTTATTAACATCAGCATTTTTGAAGTGGCTCACTCCTCTTATCTTGTTTTGATAAGTGAACTCACCATGTTGTATTATTCTCTCTACTTCAACTGCTAAAATGCTATCAGCTACCTGTGCATGGTTCCTTCCATGTGGCCAGGGTTGCGCAGTTCTGCAAAGCGAGCATTTCAGCTCCCTTGTTGATGCCTTAGTAGTATGCTTAAACACCTTTAAGAAACTAAGTCGGGGCTTAGTAGCACGCTTAATCACATCCAAGAAACTAAGTCGGGGGCATATGTAAAGTATTTGGAAGCAGTTTGATTAACCTCTTTCACTGCATTAGTCGGGGATAAGGTTAAGCAATTATGCATTTTATAAGACTCTTGTGAAACTCGTTTCTTTTCTTTTCATTTAATAACTCACTCGCACTGTTTGCCAAGCACGTCTGTGGTTTGTAATATTGTTATATTGATGGCTTAAGCAGTTCATTTTCCTGCCTAGTTTTAAATATTACACCTAACTTATTACTTGTATAACTGTGACATGTTCCAGGGTGTTTAAATTGCTGCTAGAACTGATGTTTTTTACTTAGCCTTTTCTGTATTGCTGGTAATGCTACTAGACTGGATGTTTTTTCTCCTAGCCTTTTTGGTGCAATTTCTGTAAGAAAGTATGATTACAACTTTATTATTATTGTAGTACTACTGACCTACCTAATCTTAACTGTGTATTATAAGTACTTTTGCTGGCTTAATACAATATTAATATCCTTCCTTCTTACCTTTTTCACCTTCCTAGCAATCTACCCACTGCCTTCCATTACTGGACCTACCTTGCCTCTAAGGACCGCCTGATCTACTTCTGGCTTTGCCAATTTGGATCATCTTGCTTTTCTGCTGCCCCACTGATTTCTCCTGTTTGTACAGTACTTGACAAAGTATGTTTAACTTTTGACCCATATTGCAAGATAATACCTGTTGATTGTCTTGTAATTTTTTGCCACTGAGTCAGGTAATCCAGCAGCCAGACTCCTCTCCCTGCCTAGTATCACCTGATAGTCCTTTTCCCCTGTTACTTTTTCTTTCCCCACCTACGTATCCTTGTCTTGGTTACCTTCTGTATCTTTCCTTCTGCCCTCTAGGTGGCAGTACAATCCAGCTTTGTGCCCTCGCTGTCTCCCCCACTTGTGCTTGCTTTAGCTCAATATAATTCTCTTTTCTTCTATTTCTCATCTCTTGCCCTGCTGCTTCACCTCCTAGCCCCTACTCTTCTCATCCTTTACCTACTTTAGACTATATCCACTTCTAGCTTCCCTGCTTCATTATCCTCTCTCCCACACCATACCTGCTCTACTAGAAGCTACATACCTGTTACTCCGTCTCCTTCTTTTTTGCCCCTTACTGATTGTCTCCTCTGAATCCTCCACCATTTGGTCTGACCCGCTCCGTTCGCCCTACGGGCTCACTCCGCTCCCCTACCCTACCCTCAATTCCCACCCACCCCAGTGCTGTTAAACTTAAACATCTCTGACCACACCCACTTAACTACTCAGCCTATCCCATTAGACTACTACTTATCAACCCCACCCCTTCTCCAATTCTCTCTATAACTAACCCCACCCTTCTATAAATTTACTTTTCATCCCTCTACTTCTCTGTTACCCCTCCCATAAGTCACCTCTAATCTATTCTACCTTAAATTTCTCTTATTTTTACTTTGTTTAACCCACTATATAATCTTTTAACCCCACTATCACAAATGACCTTCTTACTTAACTATACCCTTAAGAACTTTCTTCTTATTACTTCTTCAATAATATTCCTATCTTCATCCTATGCCCTAACCTACTACAAATATCTCTCTTTAATTAATAATGAACCTTCCCATCAACAAACATTACCTATCACTCAGCTCAACTTCTTCTCCCATAGTAATATAACCTCTACTTCAGTTTACCTACTCCCAAGGTTTCATAGATCTTCCCATGTTACTTACTTCTCCAGCAAGATAAGCCCACCCAAGTACCTTAAAAGCATAAAGACTTTACTAAAATATCCCACTCAACTTCTATTAGATGGCGATATTCATCCTAATCCCGGCCCAAACCCTCCAATCTACAATAACCCACAAAACGAAACAACTAATTGTGTCTCTACCTCTATAAAACTAGGTAATTCTCTTAGAATAGCTCATCTCAACATCCGTAGCATTAACAATAAACTTACTCAACTGCATGCCCTCTTACAGGTGCATGCATTTGATATCCTTTGCCTTACAGAAACTTGGTTGAAATCCTCTACTCATGACCTAGAAATAACCCCACCTGGATATAACATCCCAAGATGTGACCGTACCACCAAGAAGGGTGGAGGTGTAGCTATCTTATACAAATCTGAACTTCTAATTTCATGCTTTAATGTGTTACTCCCCTCTAATACCAATGCAGAAACCATTTCCATTAAACTCCAACTTAATAAATCTAAATCTGTTTATATAATCTGCACCTATATCCCTCCAGGAAATAATATTAACACTCTTGAAAAGATTCTTAGTAGCCTTTCCTCCCTACTACCTCAAGAAACTATTGTACTAGGTGATTTTAACATTGACTGGACTACCTGTAACTCTCCTAATCCTAACTCCCACATAAATCTTTATGGCTTCACTCAAATAATAAACACCCCCACAAGAATCCACAAACCTAGTAATAAAGAAGCTACTCTTGACTGGATACTTATAAATAGTCATCCTGAAACCTATACTGCAGGAACACTTCCAGATGACCTTAGTGACCATGTACTTACCTATATAACAAAACAAAAGGCTCACACACCTATTAATAACACATTTATAACCTATCGTTCCAAAAAACACTTTAAAGCAGAGAGCTTTCAGAACAAACTAAAGGCCTGTAACTGGTCACCTCTGAAACAACTCTAGCTAGATGAAGCAGTTTCTTACTTTAATACCAAGTTCCTACAAATCCTAGATCTCCATGCCCCCCTTCGCTCTTCCCGAGTTAGGACTAAAACAGCCCCATGGCTCACAAAACAAACAAAGGACAAAATACTCCTACGGAACAAAATATGGGCCAGATGGAGAGCCACTAAGAGCTCTGCTGACCACCTATATTTTAAACAGCTAAGAAATGCAACCAAGAATGACATTGTCTTAGACAAGAAAACTACTATCTCCACCTTCAACAATCACACCCAAATAACCCAAAAAGTTTTGGTCAGGCATTAATAAACTTCTCCATCCAGGACATACCATAACTCCAGCCCCATCTTCAGTTCCCCATAATAACCCTTTGCAAATAGCAGATGCCTTTAATAATTACTTCACAGAAACTATAGAAACTCTTGCAAACACAATATCTCCGATTTCCCCCAACACTTTACAAAACACTGACAGTTCAGTGCCTCCCTTCCATATACAACCTGTGCCAACATCCTTTATCTGCAAACTCCTTCAAAAACTCAAACCTTGCACCCCTTCTGCCGACCACCTACCAGCAGAATACCTTCAAATAGCTTCCAAAGTCATAGCATATCCCATATCCATCCTTATAAACCGAACAATCATAGAAGGTAACATCCCATCCATATGGAAAGTCTCCCATATAATCCCCTTACATAAAGGAGGCAAATCCACTGATATCTCCAACTTCTGACCAATTGCATTACTCTCTCCACTAGCCAAAATAATGGAAAAATGTATTCAATCAACTACTCCAACATCTGCTCCACAATAACTTACTTGCCAACTGTCAGCACGGCTTTAGGCCCTTTCATAGTACAACTACCGCCCTTCTATCTTTTACTGACTGCATTAACAAGAATCGAAATAATAATTCTCTATCTTCTGCACTATTCATTGACCTATCGAAAGCCTTTGATATGGTTAACCATGACTTACTAATCAATGTCCTAAAAGCCCAATCTCTTGACCCACAAGCAATACTCTGGTTTACATCCTATCTAAATAATAGACAACAAGCAGTGCTCTGGGACAATAATCTCTCCACACCCCTCCCTGTAAA
The DNA here is from genome assembly GCF_019279795.1 of Protopterus annectens. NCBI lineage: Eukaryota > Metazoa > Chordata > Ceratodontiformes > Protopteridae > Protopterus > Protopterus annectens. The sequence goes on along the minus strand of NC_056737.1, from coordinate 1,359,470,281 downwards.
CATTGGAGTCCCTCAAGGCTCTATCCTTGGCCCTCTTCTATTTTCCATCTTTATTAATGATCTAAATACTGCTGTTCCTCAAGCCACATGCATACAATACGCTGATGATTCTACCTTAATCTGTACTGCTAAGTCATCAATCTCTCTTCAGATCCTTACTCAAGCAGTTTTTAACACCGTTGAAAATTGGTTCACCCATCACTACCTCCTCCTCAACCCTAAAAAAACAAAATTATTACTCTTTGCCCCCACTCAAAAGTCACCAGAGTTCCACATCACAATTATCTCTAACAATGGAACTACTATTTCCCCTGACACTACTACTGTCTACTTGGTATAACCTTAGATAATAACCTCAGCTTCGATGAACATATCAACAATACTATACAGACTGTCAATAAAAAACTAGGCTCTCTGTATAGAATCAAACCCTTCCTCACACTACTAGCTAAAACCTCCATTGCCCAAACTCACCTAACTTCTACTCTATTCTATGCTTCCGCCATATACATCAATCTATCAAAACACAATCTAAGCAAGCTTGAAACCAGCTATAATAACATAGCTAGATTTGTCACTGCCACCCCTTTCAGAACCCACCACTGTCACAACCTTAAACAACTTGGATGGTCAGAACTACAAAACCATCTACTGTATAAGCAACTGCTTGTCTCACATAATATTCTTCATCACCCAAACAATACCCCAATCCTCTCCAACCTGATCTCCCCATATAGAAATCTTGCAACACTTCGCTCAGCAAATAAGCTATTAATCTCCAATATTAAATCAAACAATAAAGCTGGTGACTCACTTTTTACTAACATTGTGGGTAAAATCTGGAACAATCTTCCTAGTACACTCACGTCACTCTCATCCACACCACTCTTCAAGAAACATCTCAAAGAACATCTGAAATTTCATTGGCTTTGTCCCTGTTCTAAACCAGACTAAACCCTACCTTTTCCCCCTTAATGGTCTTTTTTCTATACCCCTTCCTTCCAACCTTTGTCCCCTCTACAGCTTTAATCAATAGAATCTAACCTTATTCTAGCCCTTGTGATTCTTGCCTTCTTCTGCTCTCTCTCCTTCTCTTTCTCAGACCTACTAATCATTATTTTCAGAATACAGAATGTCCTTGTACTCAACTGTATTTTAAACCTTGCACAGCCTGCGAGCTATTATTCACAGAAACAATTTTTGATTCTCTTAAATCTTTTTTAATTTCTTTGTATTTGAATTTAGTCATTTTTTAACTATTGTAATCTTTTTTGTAATTTACTAATGCTTGGAGCTTATCTCCCTGGGCCTCTACTGAAAATGGACATGTATCCAGCTAGACTAGCCCAGCCAACAAATGTAAAATAAAATAAATAAAATAAAATACTCTTACAGACTGCTGAAAAATGCTCAATAACTGGCCTACAACGCATCCTCTGATCACACTCTGCTGGCCGTGTTGCACATCCAGGAAAACAAATAGCATCAGAATTACCTGAGCTAGAGACGTAAACCTCATTTGCAATATAAACAGGACATGTTGAAGTATGTGTCTCAGAGACTACCTGTTCTCTGGAACAGGCTTTCAGTCCATGTGAAGCAGAGTTTTTCCCCTAAACCAATTTAAGCATAACTTTGGCCAGTGGATGGGGAATTGGAGATTTAGCCCTGATCTGGAACCTATGTCTCTAGTGGACAGAGGCAGCCTATAAATAGATTCATGACCACCATTCCCAAGCCTAAAAATTTCCCTTAAGATAACTCTAAACAGTATCAAAACTTGTCAAATACATTTGGGAAGTATGGCTAAGCTTAAAAAGGCCCCCGAGGTCATTAGCCTAGTAATGACCTATGAACCTAATAGGTAAGTCATGAACACTATACTGGTTAAGTGAGTATTAAACAGTTAAAAAATGAGTAAGCTGTGATTATTATATATGCCAATAATCACTTCCTAAAATAATGTAATACAAAAGGTACGTATGAACAAAACATCTGTGATTTTATATTGCATTGAGTCCTGATGCAAATAGAATATCTGAAATGGTGAATATACTAAGTCGGCAAACTAGGTTTAGCGAGAGTATATGCAGAGGTTAGTCAGTATAACATGTAGATTATTTAAAATGGTATACCCAATACTCATAGATTCTTCTTTACAGATATAGTGACCAAATACATGCTATATACTTCAATCTGTAAATATCCACTGTTTTACAAATATGTGTGGTATAGCTGCCTTTTCTAGAAACAGCAAACCCCACATCCAGTTAGCATTAGAAATTACTACAATAAGTTACCCATATAAATGTCTTCACCTTTTGCATTGTTTCATTTATCCTGTTGTTTTCTTATGGGGTTACTCTCAGCATGTCATGTATTCTAACTAGCAGGCTTGGGTACCCCTGCTAAGAGAGATTTTTGCCTAATAGGTTTATCTGGTTATCAAGTGAATAAGATAAAAAATGCTAAATTAAAGTAAATGGAAATGTGGACCAGACCTCAGTAAGAAAGCAAAGCCTTGTGTTCTATATGCTTTACATCAATGGACATCATTAATTTATTTTAGCAGTAACACTCAATGGCACAAGGCAGGACATCCATCTGCACCATCACCAGCCTTAGTTTGGGAATGAACATGGAACACTGGTGGGGGGGGGGGGTATGATAAAATGGCACATGGCCAGTGCTGCTATTTCAGAAGGGATAGTTTGGGGATCAGGATGCAAATGTAATGTCTGGTAATAGCCAGGTGCCTCAAAAGTCATCTGCAGGACATATGACAGCTCCATGCACCAGGGTCTCATTTTTCTACTGAATCATTCTCTCACTGACGCTAATACTTACGTACTGTAACATCAACTTCCCAGAAATCAGGAGGCCCAACCAGCAGAGGATCACATGTGAGTATACACAGTAAGCAAGGAGATACACAGAGATCTAAGGCTGGATAAGCACAAAAGTTGGACTGGAACACCTGAAGTCTACATGGGGGTGAAATGGGGAGAAAACATTAAAAAATAACTTATTGTAATAATAAGTCATGTTTGGGTGTGAGTAATATAGACTTTATCCACAGGTTGATCAGGAGCGTGAAGTTCATCTGATTAAACAATGTCAGCCATGGGTAAAGCCCTACATTGTATTCACCCAAACATAAGTTACTGCTATTATACAAAGACACTATATAAAAAGAAATGTCCTTTCTTTTTATATAATATCATTGAATGAATGGACTTTAACCCCCCCAACCTGTTCTCTCTCCTACTGGACATCTGACTAATGTACTTCACATGCGTAGAGGATGTACATCCTAATGCTTGCACAGTATATCACAAAAACACAGTTTCTGAAACTTTTTTGGAATCAGAAGTACACATGCAACCTGCTGTACATTAGGATACTTTCGAAATCATAAGGCACCACAGGTGGGTTTGGTTAACTTTCTTAACATTTTTGGAGTGCAGTTTGTTGTCTTTTCAGTTTGTGTGCCATTCTGGAGGGGAACACTTGTTGCTCATTGTCTAGGTACAAATATTTTGTTTCTTTATTGGTGGGGAGAATATGATGGTTGCCACTTTTATTTGGAATAACTGCAGCTACAGGAATGTTTGCTTTCTTTTTCAGTTAGACATATTTAACCTTTTCATTCCCCATCCAGAACAATGCAGACCCTCCTTCCAGCTTGTCCCCACAGGTCCTCCTCTCTCAATGCCTACTTTACAGCTACTTTCCAGCAATCCTTCCTTGGGCAGTCCCAGGAACTAATGCAAGCCAGCCTCATGGCACATGCCATCATGTAGCAGTAGCTGGTCAGCATCCATAGGCATGGTGGAGTGACATGCAATGCCATCATCTTGCCTGGTGAATGGATCTGCCCACCTGACAGATGATGATGTACCACTCCTACCACTCCCTTTTACTCTAAACTTAGTTTGTGAGATGCCTGGTCTTCATTAGAGGTCACATACAGAGCAATCCCTTTCCTCATTCTACCCATGGAATAGGAGAATTGTCAATCAACCACTTCATCATACCCTCCCATCATATGACATCACTAGTGGACCATGTCCATTCCTAAGCTGGATTTGTTGGCAGCACAGATGGAAGCGTTTCCTCTGCACCATGGGATCAGATGTAGTCAGCAGATGCTGCTAAATATTAACTGCCAATTATTCAATAATATTAAATAAGATAGCCCATGGCATCTGTCTACAAGCTGTACTTTCATTTTACTTAATACAGGCCTGGCAACAGTTGATGTGACACCCCACTCCATGTAAAAATGGGAAAAAGAAGGATGGTGATGATGACAATGATTATGGTGAGAATGAAGCCTCTAAAGAACTCTTAAGTGACAATAACGCTATCAACCCAAAAGAAACAAACACACATGTATATTTGCACAAGTGGGTGTGCATATATATTTATATATATATATATATATATATATATATATATATATATATATATATATTTTTTTTATATATATATATATATATATATATATATATATATATATATATATATTATGTACATACACACACACACACACACACACACACACACACACACAAAAACATATAAACACACACACAAAGTGCCTAATACATCAACAGCTGAAATGCATTTAAAGGTACTGAAATGCATTAACAGTGCTGCTTCCTTGTTTTCACCTTGTTTTGGCAAATCTGAAACATTTCATTGCACATTTCACAGACTATTAGACCAAGTCTTAATCTTCACAAACTGTGTTTTCCAAGGAGGAAACTGTATTTACCTACTGAGTATTCCCCCCACCCCCACTTCCACTGCTCAAGGTCTTTCCATAAGACTTATTAATCACCTGAGGAATGCTCAGGTTGCACAGTTTTCTTCACTAACCCACTTATCAAGAAATGCAAAGACTGAAAAGAAACCTCCCTCCCCTTCCTTCAAGGACAGCACAGTATTCTGCTCAACCTTTCTGAGAATGAGAGCGATGCATTATTCCCTGCTGTCTCGCAGTCACCAAGAATGCCCTCCAAATGATGATGTTCGCATCTGTCAGTGACATACCATTGGTACAGCATTTTGTAATCTATGATTAAGCTCTTTAATGAGCATGCTTATCTTACACAAACACTGGGCTAAATTGTTACTATAAGAAATGATGTTTGCAAACACACTAAAGCCACTGCACTGAGCAGTGACATGAAAATGCAAAGGCTCCGTGTGCTCCTGCTGCACACGTAGAAGCGTATGACAAAATATGTTGGATTCTAACAGTACAGATAAAGAATTCAATCCTCAGCTAATGAGGACTGCATCGGATTTTAACAAGGGGCATTTGTCCTGTCAGTCTCTAGAGCTGTCTGGCATCTGATAGGTCTAAATGATTTCACTGCTAATAAAAGTATTTGTGCTAAGGATGTGTCATTTATGTCTTTGCAACTTAGAAAAGCCTTTTACATAAAACTGGCTCTGCAGAGTTAGACGAATTAGCACCCATGCCAACCTTTAGATCTTGAACACTGGGATCCATGTACTTAGTTCTTATGAGACAAATTAGGTGCTATCAGTCATACTGTAAACACAGTGATCTGTTCTGAGATCATTAACCTGGGCAGTTGGATGGCTAGTTCCTGCCTGGAAGTGTATTCAAATGTTGCAATTTGCTATATACTGCTGTACATATATATATTTTGCATATACAAATGTTTAGATACTACACTTTCTCTTTGTTGCCGTTGTGATTGTCAAATCCTGTACTTTTTTTCTTTTCTTTTCTTAATGTTTTTCAGGCTGATACTGAAATTTATGAGATGTGATCAGTGTTTTGCCCAGGCTAACAAATTAAAATAAATAAATAAATAAACAGAGTGAGGTTTGTGGAAACAAGCTATAAAGTATGTCATCCCATCCAGATGTCCCATGTCAAGGACTGCTGTCCTTCTCTTCATTTATGTTACCGACAGCAGCTGGAAATAGTACTTAAGGTTACCCAGTTTAAGGGGAAAGAGGTATCTAACTGATTACAATATGATTCTTCACTTAATTTTAATCATAAGAGGGGGTGACAGACAGCAGCAGGGTATGACTAGGGTCCATGCTTGATCAGTTCTTTATATCGTTACATTTCAATACAGTGACACTGTAAAAGATGAAATGGTGGTTACGTTGCAGTGGCAGAACTGAAGATGCAGTTAGCAGAGCACATACAAAGATGCAGTTAGCAAGGCATATACAGTGCAAACGAACCAAAACCAACAGTGGTAAGACAACACCAAAAAGCAAAAAAACACCAAAATACAAGGGACAGAGGCAAAACACTTCAGTTTAGCATAATAGTGATTTAATAGCAGATTTCATCATTTGAAGAAGTCAACTGTATGACAAAAGTGGCTATTAAATTGTTATTACACTGAAGTGTTTCATCTCTGTCCCTTGTAAGCCACATACAGTGGCAATGCTGGTGGTGGAATGGACATAGTACATACAGTGGATGAACTGAAGATGCAGTTAACAGGGCATATACAGTGGCAATGTTGGTGGTGAAATGGATACAGTGCATACAGTGGCAGAATTGGAGATGCAATTAGCAGGGCACATACAGTGGCAATTTTGGTGGTGGAATGGCACAGTACATATGTGGAAGAACTGGAGATGCAGTTAGCAGGCCACACAGAGCAGCAGGACTGGAGTTGGAATGGATAGGGTACATATAGCAGAGCAGCTTGAGATGCAGTGGGTAGGATGCATACAGTGGCAGTTACAAATGCAGTAGGTAGGACAGATACAGTGGCAGAACTGGAGATATAGTTAGTATGGCACATACAGTGGCAGTGATGGAGATGCAGTGGCTAGTGAACAACCAGTGCCACAGCGGGTGATCCAATTGATAGGGCACATGTAGTGCTTAGGACACATACAGTGCCACAACTGGAAATGCAGTTGGTAGGGCTCAAATAGTGGAGAGATGGAGATGCAGGGGGGAGGACACATGCAGTGGTATGGTTACAGATGCAGTGGGTAGGGTATCTATAGTGGCAGAGGTGGAGATTCATTTGGACTGGACAGTGGACACATACAGAGGTATAGTTACAGATACAGTGGGTAGGGCACAAACAGTAGCAGAACTGTAGAATTAGTACGGCACAAATAGTGGCAGTGATGGACATGCAGTGGGTAGGACACAAACAGTGCCACACTTGCAGATGCAGTAATTAAGGTGCATATAGTAGCAGTACTGGAAATGCAGCTGGTAGGACCCATACTGTGCATGAAGAAAACGGGAAATTGAAAACAAGGACTGAATTAATAGCCAGAAACTGTGTATTGAATGAAGAAAATGGCAGCCTCAGAAAAGTTTAGTGGATTTTATTTGTCAGTATTGTCTGTAAATCTCTTTTCAGTGATCATTCCAGAGAGGTACTGACAGTCTGAAGATGAGAAAGCAATTTGCCAGAAACTGCTGTAATCTGTACTGAGAGATTCATGCGCTGTTTCTCTGGGCCCTGCTGAAAAACATATGAATGAAGATGACCTGATGAGAAATCTTCCTTATAAATCAGCTGTTATGATGATCCCATGCTCTGGACTGTTTGCATAATTTCAAACTAATGAAGTTGTGACCTCTGATGCTAAAGAGTTGACGCGGTATTGCAATTAATGGATGATCTGACATTTCCCATTTTATACAAAATACTTCCATCAACAATTCCAAATAAAACAAAAATTCTAACAAAACAGGTTGGATCTGAAATTCATATGGTAAATAAAACATAAACTTTTATTACATTTTTAAAATAAACTGACATTTTGTAATTTTGTAAAAAAACGCTTTCTAGTAATCATTTTCTCATGATACACTTACCATGGTAGTTGGAGCAGAAGCTGAAAGCTATTAACTTTTAATAATCTGTTTCCTGCAGTCACTGCAAACTGTGAAATAAGGAGCCATGGTAAGGTTAGCACGGTGATGTGCTACAGATTTGGCAGTCTTTGGATTGTGAAGACGAGGAAGTAGATTAAGGAACATATGCAGAGACAGACAAGAGATGGAAGGATATGTACTTGTGCAACAGAGAGTTCAAAACTAGAGATAAAGAAGGCCTTAGTCCCGTAAATGTTTGTCATCCTGTCTATATCTGTACTCTGATTATATTGCTGTAATCTTATATATTTGGTATGTTGTTGTTTGATTGTCAGTTTTTTGGAGCATTTCTTCCTGGGTCTCCACTGAAGAGGAGTTCTGCCCAGTCACACATTCCCAGTAAATTAATGCTAATAAATAAATAAACATCACTGTTTTGACTTGTTCCATGGGTAATTACTAGGCTGGCAAGTGGAAATGTCAGTATATGTAAATCTGGATTTTCAGTCATTTGATCTCCACATTTCATGACTCAACAGTGGAAGTGTCAAGATTTCAAATGGTTACGAACAGCAAGCTAATTTTATTGCATGTTATCTATTTATTTATCCTTTGTTGACTGGGTTAGTCAAGACAAGGTTAATAGCCTCATTTTAGGACAGACCTGAAGTGATACTTATGTACTACTAGCAGAAATTAGGCCAGGGCACCAGAGAACTTCCCCTAATCTTTTTACATACTGGGATGCATTTCACTGTGACACTTACTGACTTTATAATTTTGGAGTTTCTGGTGCTGTTAGTCAGACAGCAAAGACGCCAATGTTATTGGAGAAGGAATCAGAGATTTTTGCATATGTTTAGAAGGGAGGATGCTGCAATGGAGGTAATAATAAAAGCAGGTGAGCCTTTTCAAGTGCAGACTAAGGTGATGGAAGCATCTAATCTGTATTTAGATTTGTTTCAGCAAAACCTCTTTGAGTCAGAGGTTACAACACAAGATTGTGTTGTTACAATTTTCAGTCGGGAGGGTTGTGGGATGATTTAATGTTGCACATGGTAAATGACAGTGAGCCAGAAAATGGCAAGGACATGTTGCGGGGAGAGTTGTTGGAAAGGATGCAGACAGTAGAACTGCAGGAAAGATTTACGGGTTGGGCAAAAATCGTATGCAGAAACAGTTTAAGCAGGGATGGATAGTAAGAAAGAAGAAAAAGAAGTAAGCTTAAAGAAATAGAGACTGTTTAAAGTATGAATTGAAAAGAAGGAAGATGCAGAGTTGGACAGATATAAGGCATGGGATGAAGTAATTAAGACACTGAGAATTAAACCAAAATAAGAGTGTTTATTCATATTAATAAAGAGACTTTTTGTGGCATTAATTTTGAGACTGGACAGATAATGGAGAAATTTATAGATAAATATGAAAAAAGAAAAACTGTTCACCATGGAACTTATATATACCCAAGCCCTTTTACAGCAAAACTACAAAGAAAATTAACATTCAATTTAGGACTGAAGTTAAAAAAGAGAGTTTAAACAATCATTTATTAAAATTATGTAAATATGTAATAAACTTATCGATAATAGGGGTTTATGGACTGCGGCTTGGGATTGCAATGTGGTTTTGAAACTTAAAAATGACAGTATTGTGCATATTCCAAGTATTACTAATTTTGAAGGTGACAGAGGTATAGTTAGATATTGGAGACAGCCAAAAACATGTTTTTGTGTGGAAAAGCTAACCATTTAATTAATAATTGTGTAAAAAGAAGATGCTTTGCATGTGGGAGTATAGGACACGATGCAAAGAATTATGAACCAAATGTTATAAATGTAAGAAAGTGGGACACTTAGGGGGAATGAAAAGGGAGGATATTTGGTAGAATTAGAGATAATAGAGGAAGCAATGGAACAAGGCAAAAGGGGTGAAGTTATAGAAAAGGAGTTAGAAGCAGCAGAAATGCAAAAATAAGATATTAATGTTACATATAGAGAACAAATAATACAAAAAGTTGAAACAAAGGAAGATTTAAATACAGAAAATACTGAGTAAGAAGAGTCAGAGTTAAGTGATAGTGAGAATATTAAATGGAATATAGTTAAACACAAAAGATATTCTATAGGAAAAAAGGTAAGGGAGAGAAAAAGAAAAATATGGAAGTTTTAAAAAGAAAAAAGAAAGAGAAATAATGAAAATATATATTACACTAAGGAAAAATTACTTGTAAAGTCTTATAGTTTAAAGAAATTAGAAAGAATAATAGGAATTTTGGAATGGTGTAAAAAACAAGAATGTGATATTATTATCTTAGAAGATATCAGATTTTTTATCATAATCAGAAAGATATCAAACCGAAATATGGTGGGGAAAAATGTTATTTGGAATTTTGGGAAGGAGACTTGTTCTGGAATTCTTATTTTAGATAGAGACACAATAAAAATGTTAGATGTTACCTTTGTTATAATAGGTAATTATAATTACGACTATTTATACTTATGCAACTAAAAAGGAGAGAGAAGATATGTTTAGAAATATCATCCAATATGTAACAATTAATATGGAAATTATCATAGCAGAGGATTTTAACTGTAACTTGAGACTGCAAAAAACAAAAGAGTATAATGTTAAGTTAGCATGCGATAGATATTACAAAATGTGGGCAAATTAAGGATCTGGAATCAAAGTATGTGGACTTATAAAAGAGGGCAAAAGGAAAATGAAATAGACTACATTTTGATATCAGAAAGTGTATCAATTCTGGAAAAAGGTGTTGTGATGATAGGTTTTTCAGACCACATGGCAATCTGGATTGAGATAAAAGGAAATTATGTGTACATTAAAATAGGAAAGGGATTAAAAAGAATAAATGAGGTGAAATGGGATAATGTAGGTAAAAAAGAAAATTGAGATTGTGGTAAGATCATGTAGAGATGACAGAATTCTATAAGAATTGGTCAGAACTGTGGTTAAGTTTCAAAAAGATGTATAAAAATGTTATATGAAAAAGAAAAAAATAAATATGGACAAGATAAAATACAAGAAGGTAAATAACAATGCTATTGCTTGGAAAGGAATGATCAAAATTTTATTTTGAAGGAGCAAGAATTGTATGAATTAAATAAGAAAAAAAGAACATTTATTGTATAAGTAAAGATACTTTTTGCAAGAAAAAAAGAAGAAATTGCACCATATCTAAGTAAGATACTTAAAGAGAATAACAGTGTTATGAGAGAATGAAGGATTCATTGGGTAAAGTATATAATATGCAACAGAAAATCCTGGAAATAGTAAAAGAATATATGAAGATATTATTTGAAGAACAGAGAATAATGATTAGTAAGGAATGGGAAGTTTATCGATTATCTGACAGAGATAATGAAGACTTAGGAAAAAATGATAGAAGAATTAGGGCATTTTGAACGTAGTGTGTCTAGATTCAGTGGCAGGACTGGATAGTATTGAATAAAGGATGTATAAGGATATGACAGTGGTTCTAAAAGAATGGTTTATAAATGTATTAAATGAGTGGTTGGATAAAGGATTTAAGTATAAGGAATTGTGGAGGGGTGTAGTTAGGTTTATATGGAAAAATGGTAATAAAAGAGAATTACAGAACTGGAGGACAACAGCATTAAATAATACGGATTGCAAAATGTTCATGAAAATTTTACAGAAAAGAATGGAGAAGAAAGTATGTGAGATTATAAATGGATATGCATATGGTATAAAAAGAAAAAAGGCTCAGGATTTATTATTGATAATTAGGGAAACAGTGGATGATATAACACACGGAAATGTACATGCAAAATTAATGGCGGGAGATTTAAGTAGGGCCTTTGATTCAATTCGTCATTCAGTATTATGGGAAATATTTGAAATCTATAATATAAGTAAAAAGGTAAAAAAGATTGTATTAGAGCATACAATATAGTCAAAGCATTAGTAAATGGGTGGTTTATTAAAGATATACAGCTTGAGAAAGGGAATAGACAAGGTTGTCCTTTGAGTACGTGATCTCTATACTGATAAACAGAAGCATGGGATCAATGAGGTATACTTCGACTGAAGGAATGAAGATATCAATTATGCTATCGTATGCAGATGATATTGTTATATTACTAAAGATTAGGTATGCATGAGTAAAGTGATAAAAGTTTTACAAGAAACTATAAAAGTAATAGGGTTTTCAATAAATAAAGAAAAAAATAAAGGCTTGGGATCTGAAAATATGACTGGAGGAATTAAGTTTAATATAACAAAAATAAAAATTCTTGGAATATGGTTTGGAAAACAAGACATTATAGAAATAGTATGGAATGAAAAACTACAGGAAATGAAGAATACATGTTTATTTTGGAAACCTTTTAGATTGTCTTTTTATTAAAAAGTGTATTTAATTAACTCTATCTTGTTAGCAAAAATTGTGTATCTAGCAGTAGTTTTTAGTTTGCCTTGGACTTTAGAAAAATAAGTATATAATATTATCCTTCATTTGGGGTTCTAGGTTGAATCCAGTTAAAAGCATGATTTTATATGTCCAAAAAGAGAAGGGGGGAATAGGACTGATGAATCCGATAGTATATAGCTCATCTTTGACTTTATATAAAGTAATGAATATATAAAAAAGATGATGCTTCAATTCTAACTCAGATATTAAGTGTAAAATATAAAATAGAATGGTTTAATTTATTTGACTCAAAAAGATGGAGGATTTATTGTAACAAAGAAATAGAGACTTACCAAGATAAAATTATGTTATGGAAAAGGAATATCAAAATGACTGAAAAGGGAAGAAAGGTGTGATATAATAACATTAAGGTAAAATATTTTCATATATATCTGTGGAAAGGATTGCGTAAATAAATAAGAAATGTGATACAAGCAAGAATTATAAGACATAAAGAAATGATAGAATGCCACAATTTTTTATGGAGACTGATGATGCAAAAATTACCAGTGAAGGCAAATAAACCTAATAAAAGCAAAAAACACAATGTGTTTATATTGTGGAGAATTTGAAACTGCTGAGCATGTACTTCTGGGATGTAAATGAGTTAAAAGTTTATGGAAAAAGATTCAAAGAAATAGTGTAAATATGGATATAATAGAATTTGGCTGTTACAAGAATAAAAGTAGAAATTATGGCAAGAAAATTTATAGGAAAATGTTTTGTATTATATGGATAATTTGGAATCAAAGGATGAAAGAAATTATGTTTAACTAAAAATGGAACATGGCTTTGATGTCAAAGAAAATAAGGTTTTAGGTGTGGAAGTTAGAGTGGGGGTCAGGAAGCAAAAAAAAAAAAAGAATATTGCAACTGACAGAAAAAAAATGTGATAGAAAAGTATGTTGCAGACATTGCGTATAATGTAAATATTGTAAATAAGTATGTATATATATTTTTTTGGTAGGTTCTATGGAGTCTTTTACATCTACCTTAAATAATACCAATTCAAGCAGATGGGACCTCAGTTTAACACCTCATCAAAGGGACAGCGCACTCAAGAGTATAGCACCCCCTACTGCTTCAGTGTCAGTATTTTAGAAATTAATCCAATCACCGGTTGTGAGACTAGAACCAGAAGCAACTGCACTATCTGCTGCACCACTGACACTACTAACAGTGGCATTTAATTGTTACTTTGACCTACACGGACTTATTGAGGGCTTTTGGGGTTGTTTTACATGAAAAACGTGTTAGGTTTGGTATCAGCTAGGTACATCAATGGTTACTGAGCCAAAACTATAGGGCTTCTACCAGAGGTGTTTCTTCAGTTTGAAAACAAATCACTGCAGAAGTGCTGTAGGGCTCTATTTTAAGCCCTCTGTTTATTTTTCCTGAATTATCTTATCAAATTATAGATCCATATGTTTGCTGGCAGATGCAAACTTAGTGCCATAACTAATATCTATGATGACTTTATGAGGCTGCAAAATGAACTTCAGCATCATGTTGTGGCTTTTGGCTTTTCCCGGTTAGGGGTCGCCACAGCGGAACTCCAGTCCGCTAATGATTGGTAGTTGATTTTTAAGTGCCGAGTTTCCAGCCCTGATGCACAACCTTCATCGAAGGTACACCCATTCACGTATGTCTCCATGCAGAAGATGCTCTAGCTGAGAATCGAACCGGACAGCATCTTATTGTGAGGTGACAATGCTACTGCAGCACCACCACCGCGGGACAACTTCAGCATCATAATAAACAGTAATATGTTTATCATTCTTAACAAGTCATTCATAATGACATCCCGGTCCTTAATATAAGTATCCTTTTATTTTATGCTAACACTCTTCTAAGATGGGTATCCTGTATGAAAGATGTCGGGATGGCCAGTGAAGACAGATTCAGATTTAAACATGACATTATGCAGGCATTATGCAGGCAGTTATTTAAGCTTAAGTTGTATTAATTATTTTTAGATTCAGTACTTCATGGTAAACAGAAGTCGTTTTACCCCTTATACACTGCCCTGGTTAGACCTCTACTAGAATATGAGAAAGCTCTTTATTATTACAAAAAGATTTACCTGGAGCAATTAGAAAGCAAACAAAAATATTATGTAAAGTATAACAGATGAGGAGAAGAAGAAAAAGCTATATTCTGTCAATGACAGATTTGTCACAGATGGTAGATGTCAAACACTTGTTGACTTTAGAGACCCTGTTAAACATCTGTAACTACATCAAGAGGAATACATTGCCACTGCATGGCTCTGAAATAGAAACTATTTATTATTAGCAAGTAGGACTTATTTGTCTATGTGCAGGTGATATTTCTACTGAAAGTGATTTGTTACAGATGTTTGACAGCCTTTTTGTGCAATGAAATAAGGTTCCTGAAGCATCATGGTACATTTTCCTCCCATTCACAAATTTAATTTCTGCTCAATATCTTCATAATATCCTTTGTAAAACTTAAAATTTTCTTACCCTAATATCAGTTATCTTTTGTGACCCAAGATATCAAGGTACAAACAGCATGGAGATGTGGCCACATCCTTTAATGGATGCATCTCTGCACATGTGCAGGGTGTTTCATTAAAGTCTGTGGACACATCCATGCTATGTATACTGGGACTTCACCAAGGAATTACTTTTTTTTTTTTTGAACTGTGAAATTATTAATCACTTCCCCAAACAAAATTCTCAAAATACTATGAGTGACAGGTGGGGAAATTCATCAAGGCATGTGGCCCATCATATGCCATGAATCATGTACAATCTGTAGCAAATCACTTTAAGATTTATTACACTGTAGAATAGCCTTCCAGATGAAGTCAGGAGTGCTTAAAACATTTCAAAGTGTAAAAGTAGACTAGATAAGCATGTGGGACAAATTAAGTTTAGAAAGCTGGCAACACTACGTCCAGTCAAGCTAAGGATCAAAGTTCAGATGACAATCTTAGCTGGCACTGCTGGTGTAGAAGGATAAAAGCCTTGACTATGCAGCAGGTAACCAGGGATCAACTAGAGTTTCTGAAACACTAGCAGGTAGGACTGGTTTGCTTATCTTGAGAGGACAGGATGGAGGGGCACAGTTTATACAATGTAACTGTGGCTGAGGAAAACCATACTGAACTGTTTCTTGAGAGTGGGGAGGGGGGTTATTGATGTCAACCCCTTGCAAAAGTGGATGAGTGTTTCAGCAGAACCTGCTCTCGGCATGTCCATCCTATAAGGTGACATGTGCATGGGGGTTCGGAGTAAAAGTAGGACCCATTGGCAGCAGTATGATGCTATACCACAAATGCCTCAATCTCCTCATCAGCCCCAAGCATGGGTCAGAGTAAGTCCAGGGGGATTTGGGGAGCCCAGAGAAACAGGGGAGACACTGGTAGCAGCTGATGCAATAGTACAGCATCATGGTCCACACTAGTAGAAGCTAATTTACCCACCTACTTTTCCTCAATATGGCCTGACATAACGGTGAAATAAATTTTTCAAATTCACTCCAGTGAAAACACAAAATGTTAGCTGTACAGCCTGAGATCTGCATGCTTCTGGGGGCAAAGCACCCCTTCCTTTTCAGTTTTTTTTAATTGTGTGCGTATTACTATGGTATATTCAATTGTATATCATGTAATGATCTCACTCAGCTATTCCTAATTAAAAAAAAGTCATATGAGCTATACTGTAGCATGTATCAATGCTTAAATAAAAGTAAATTTCTAGGAAGCCTTTTTACCACCTATATTCTTGTCAGCCACAACTAAACCTTAATGGTCATCCATACCTTTATACAAGAAAGATATTCCTTATTTGTTCCACTGACATAAATTCTGCTTCCATAGCATAAAGAGCAATGACTAACTTCATCAGTCTAAATACGATACTCTACATAAATAAAAATTCAGATACAGTAAGAATTATTGAGAAATTTTACTACTACTCTCTTTAATTAGAAGTTGAAAATCTTCCCTTAGGATATGGCTAAGATGATGGCTTAAATGTAGCACATTGTAGTTGCCCTATTCTATTAGAAAAAGATATTGACAGAAATTTACTATCAAATTTGATCCAATCAGTGCTAGAAGTAATAGAAAATGTGTATATTATCAATGAATCAAATTATATTATTCAAAAATAAATAAACTAATCATTTTAGAATATATATATATATATATATATATATATATATATATATATATATATATATATTAACTTATACTTGAAGACTGTCATCTTCCAAAACTGGGCAAAAGACCATCACTACAAAGAAGGACTTCCAATAGAATTTGTCACCCATACAGGAATCATCCTTAGAACTAGACAACATAGATAAAATGGTAGACTACATATAACAGAATGGCAACACTTTTTGAACTTTTTAAAATATGATCTGGCAACAAAATGCTCATATAGATAGTATACAAACAAGTTTAAATGACACTGTAGGAAGACTAGGTGAGTAAGAAAACCACACTGAATTTTAGTAAAACAAAATAACTTGCTATTGGGTATGGTGGATGACTAAAACCCTGGGAGAGAAGAAATGTTTTAAGAATATTTGATGTGCCGGAGACAATCTGAAGCAGCAACTATGGCTAATTTCCTCATCAACTGGATTCCAAAAGTGTTAAACCTTCATATGGTATAGAAAGAGCCCACAGATCCCTCAAAGCCTACAGGTAAAGAAGGAGTTCCTCTAAGGACTATAATTGCCAAATATATCTCACATCTAGATAAATAACTTGTTATTAGAACTGCCTGGACAAATCCCCATCTGAAAATTGGTAGTTCTGTCAACCGATTTGATAACAACTATTCACAAAGGGTAATAGAAAAAAGAAGGCATGCTTACCGGGTCTGTATTAGATAATCCAACTTTTGAAAGTTCGACTGTCATATGCTCAACACCATATGATTGAACTTTTAAAAGTTTGAATATCTAATAAAAAAAAAAAAAAACTACACAAAACACCTACCTGAACATTTTAAGCAGGGGGCAAACGCCCTGCATCCCCCACACCCCCCGCTCTTTAAATATACTAACTCCAAGATCGCACTACAGTGCAGAAAAGAGAAATCTTCCCATTCTGTGCTGTACGGAGATCTCCATTACAATGTCCAAACATTCAAAAAATCAATCATATGGTGTTGCCCATATGACACTTGAAGTTTTGAATGTTCGAACATTCAATATAGACACTGCTTACCATTGGTAAAGTCCCTAAAATGTGGTACTGAGTGCCACATTTTACTTCCAGCAAGATTAAGAATCTTTCCCTCAGAAGGAACAAGTACATTTGACTATTTAGGAGATGCTCTTTCATTTCTTAAATCTAAAAGGATGCAAAATCTACAGGAAGAAATGGAATGGAATCAGACGAGTCTAAACAGACAAGCAGATAGACCTGGATGAAGACTGTTTGTTCCAAAAAAAATGAGTCATGAAAATATAACATTAATACACTAGAGTAATATGTTTATCTTGATAAAGTATACTTTTTGTCCATCCAATAAAATAGGTATAGAAACCTTGCACAACAGTATCTCTGGGAATCCGAAAGAATACCACCATATTGGTTGCTAAGAGCTGTAGCAAAAAGGGGTGGTTTCTGTAGTCATGGAAAATAAAATTATGAGGCATGTTAGCTACAATTAGGAAAGACCTCATTATCAGATAATTTGCCTGTTGCTGAATCACATGCTGTTACCACTAGTGCTAATCAACACCTTTCTGTGGCAAGCAACTCTGGAGGCCCATGCATTGCACTTGCACAGACAACCTTCTCAGTCATTCTCCCTGTACATACAAGAACACATTTAAACACACACACAAGCACACACACACACACACACACACACACACACACACACACACACACACACACACACACACACACACACACACTGTATTAAAACTTATCAATACAAATTATGATTTAAAACTTCAAGAAAGGTAGAAGGTTGCTGGAAGAACAAAGCACCAAAAAACCGGTAATAGCGTATGAAAGATTTAATTTCCGCTTTCGTCAGAACTTCATCAGAATCTTTCATACGCTATTACCGGTTTTTTGGTTCTTTGTTCTTCCAGCAACCTTCTACCTTTTTTGAAGTTTTACAAATTATGATTTGTCTAAATGCTGTACATTTGTCAGAAGTGTAAGGAAATAGTTAATGCTACAGGGCACTTTGACATAGTTTTAGCAAGCTTATAAAGTCAATACTTCTCATGGAAGTCTCCATTTAGTATTTGAAAGAATATACATGAGTGTGTTCTTACTGGGACGTGATGCAGCATGTAGAGACTTGTATTTTCACTATTTGATCGCCCTCCAAGTGATGCCAGGAAATCAAGGCTAAGAAGCAATGAGGTGTGAAGGACAAAGGAATCATAGTGCATTTAATGATTTTAAGGTAAAAGACCTCAAAGTATTACGGAAAAGAACAAAAGGGTCACTTAACTAACAAACAAACAAAAAACAAAGTGTTGCTGTAGTGCAGCCATGGTATCAGATAACAATATACAATTGCATTTTCCCTAGCAGTTATGTGAAATCAATTACTAGGCAATCAGAGGCTAAAATACATATCAAACTTCACACTTCGTATCAGGTGCTCAAATAAATGCTTGAAAAATGGATATTGCCTCATTACCACCTTTTCACCTCAACAGAAATGTCACAAAGATACCGAACTCCAAAAACTATATTAATTAAAAGGCAAGAAAATACTTTTAGCAGAGGTGCTATATCTGTTACTAGAACCATATCTACATGAAAAATATATCCAAAAAGGCAAGCTTTATTAACTCCACTAGTTAAGAGTTTTCATCCTCCAACAGGACTTCATCAGAACTAGTTAGCTTTCAGCAAAGGCCTGGGGAGGATTACATGAATCAAATCACAGTTCCTTAAAAAAAGTCTAGGGACTCTGCACTTTCCTTGGTTATATGCTCATCTTGGCAATAGCTATATTAAAACAGGTGATGAGGTACTCCTCGGCATAAGAAGGTGTGGTGGCCTACATTCAGGAAACATCCCATTTTGTGTTTCTTTTGATGTACCATCCCATTAGACTATCACTGGAAAAAAGAATTTGACAAAACAGAAAAAAGGTTTAAGAGCCAGTAGTATAAAATGATGTCACAGTGATAGTTTCTGATATTTAAAGTGACTTGTCAGCTTTCATGTGTCCATTGCGACATCTGGAGAGTCAAGTGCCACAATGCATTTTTCCCTTTCTTCTTATGTCTTTGGACAGTATTTTAATAAAAAAGCCTTGTAAAATTTTATTAAAGCCTGGCCCAAATAAATTTAATGTAACCTTCTGTGATGTTACCTAAGAGATAACAGGAGAATACTTCCCATTCATGTAAAAGAAATGGCATCCCTGTCCATATTCAAATGCAACCTGCATCTATAGGTAGGAAACAAAAAGATTTACCCCAGGACTGCCTCTTATACTACTAACAGATTGAGGCAGTTCCTAAATGCCTTATCCCATCCATGGGTCCACTCAAATTTTCTATGATATGATCCAAGTCATTCTCAACAGGGGTAACACATAATTATTGACTATGGTATAGGTAAGGTCAATCTAACACTAATGGAGTAGGTTAATTCGAGCACCAGAAGGGAAATTGCCTAGACTTAAAAAGGCCCGCATGGCAGCTAGCCTAGTACTTACCTATAAACCTGTGAGAATTCTTCACAGACTTTAAGGGTGAGTCTGTGCATATATGGCGGTGATTACATTTAAGTCTGTGGGTGCACCCCATGCTTTCCTATAATGATGCCACTGAGGATAAAGTTCACTGTTTGTAGTCAGTGCCATCAATGCAGTGAAAATACAAGTTTTAAACATCATTTTTAATGAAAAGAAGTGAAAACATTCACTAATGGGGTAAAAATGCCATTGGTAGTTTAAGCACTACCTGCTACATCAGCAAATCGCATTAAGTAGAACAGGACTCAAATTACTGAGCTGAACAATTCAGGAATCAATCCACTCAATAGAACTGAACTCAAGTCTTTTGGAGAAGCTCCCAAACATATATATTCCAACACTATGGTCTCACAAACAGGAATAAAGGAGAAGTCTCCCAAAACAAAGGAATTACTGATGCCATACACTTTGAAACTGTTGTGGCAGTGATTTCATAAGGAAAACAGTGAGTGGCTAGTTAAACATCAATGAGAGGATCTCAGCGAGTGTTGTCCTTATGGTGCTAGGACTTAAGGATGTGTACAAAAGCAGAGAGTGATACATTATGTGATATTTTCTCACTGCAGATACAGAAGATAAAAATATGAAACCAACAATTCTTCCGTCAATATTACCAGTATCTTCAACTAAAAAAATTCTGTAAGAACTGGTATATTATCTGCTATTACAGATGTGCTCTATGTCATAGTTTCTAATAACTGCATGGTGATTTCATAGTCTTTCAGATATTGAGTTAATAAATACTGAATACGTACGTGTCTGTGACTGTTTTGATATAAAACATTAATTAAAAATATACTGCTGTAAATGAATCAGCCAGATACGTATTCAATAAATGAAAAATATGTATATTTAAATTTTGCAACAAAGAAGGAGAAAATTAAACAAACTGCATGCTTTATTTTCTTCTACAGAAGCAAAGTCACTAATACGAAAAAAGAAAGAAAAAGAAGAAAGAAAAGAAGAAAGAAAAAAAGAAAGAAAAAGAAGAAAGAAAAGAAGAAAGAAAAGAAGAAAGAAAAAGAAGAAAGAAAAAGAAGAAAGAAAAAGAAGAAAGAAAAGAAGAAAGAAAAAGAAGAAAGAAAAGAAGAAAGAAAAAGAAGAACAGCACAAAATAAATACTTGATAACATGGCATGCAAAAAATGCAAGCCCAATTAACTTAATGACATGACAGCACTGTCAGCCTAACTGACCTATTTTTTTTATTTTGACAATTTTAATCGTCTGATTATGACTTCTTAACTCTCTTTGTATTATTTATAATTTAATAACAATTCATTTATTTTCATTCCTACAGCAGCTAGCCTTGATTGTTATTCAATGTACATTGGTCTATGTCAGAACTTGAAAACAGCAGCACTTGACATAGCAAATAAGTAAGTCAGTGCACACCTTATATTTTATTTACGTATCATTTGTTACTGGGTTAGTGTGTAGACCCTTTTCAAATATGTTTGGTCACAAGAATATAGGCAAATATTATACATATGTATATGTGCATGCATGTATGTGTGTGTGTGTATATATATATATATATATATATATATATATATATATATATATATATATATATATATATATATATATTATATATATATATGTGTGTGCATGTGTGTGTATATATTTTTTTTTTCTATAGTGGAGGTGTTTTATATATATATATATATATATATATATATATATATATATATACACACACACACACATACATGCATACACATATACATATGTATAATATATATATATATATATATAGAGAGAGAGAGAGAGATGGTTTACATTCAAAACTTGAAAACTGCATCACTCGACGATTATGTGGTCTAATGGCAGTTTTCAAGTCGGCAGAATGCAAACCAAAATGTATCGCCTACACTACAGCGAATGGGTAGTGTAGTTTGAGTATTTGGGTTCAACATTGTGCAGGGAGGTCATGGTTCAGTAAGGAACAGGGAATTAGCCCATTTCCTCACTGAAGTGTGATCTTGGAGTTGCTATATTTAATGTGCAGGGGGTGTGGGTGGTGCAGGGGGGGGGCATAGTCCCCCTGCAAAATAGCAAAATAGTAGAATTAATGTACCATTGACTGTAGAGCATTACAGTACATTAATGTGCATAGCAGGAGGTGACGTATTCATTTTCACCTTGGCTGCCATTTCAAAATTCCTAATTCGGCAATTCGGATCGACATTCTGAATGATCGACTGAAGCAGATTCGGAATTTCAATAGTAAACATATATATATACACACACACACACATACACACACACACACACACACACACACACACACACACACACACATACACACACATATGCATCCATCCACAACCCCTTTTTTTTCTATTTTTGGACGTGGAGTCAGGGTATCACCTAGAGCCAAGGTTCAGACTGCCTAATGGTTAGCCCTACTGTTGCTGTTCCGCTATACTACAAACAAACATGAACACTCACACCTATGGTCAATTAGAGTGTCCAATCCAGCTACTGCATGTCTTTGGAATGTGAAAGGAAAGCAAAACAGTTGGATAAAGCACACGAAAACACAGGGAGGACAAGCAGCCTCTACAAACAACTAAGTTTACCAAAGCCAATCAACCAGCACATTTTTGAAAGGAAATCAGGGAACACAGAGGACACCCCCACAAATATGGGATAATATGTAGACTCTGCATAGATAGTGTACCTGAAAATCAGGACCGAACCCGTGATGTGTGAAGCACACATACTGCCAATGAGTTGTCATTCTACATGGCCACAAAGATTTCTATTTCTTTTGCGAACATCTTCATTGTCCATTATGCAACTTAAGCAAATAATTGAATTGCTTACACTTGGCGCTCAGTAAATGTAGAGAATAAAACAGAAATTAACTGCAAAGTCTACAAGATACAACATAAATGATGAGTGGTTAGCTTTTTCAGCAAGTTCTAAGTCAAGATTTCAGAAGTGTGATAAAAATGTTTTAAACACAGAATTGAGGTGGCCTGCTTCATAGGAACGGATAAAAATGTCATGTACTGTAAAATACACATGAAATTTCCCTTCTTCGTTGCTTTTTTCACGAGATGCCATAAGGAAACCAGCGGGAGTCAGAGAGACAGAAAATGGGACCACTGGCGTGCTACAACTACTACTTTTGCTGTTTCTACAAAAACAAGGAAAACCAAAGTTTTATTCATCAGTTCACTGCTTAATTTGCATACAATACAAGAATAAGCTAAAACAAAAGGTTTACATTTATTACGAACTGGGAAAGACTAGCGTCTAACTGCAGATTTGACCCTTGAGATGTTTAGGTATAACTACTTAAGAGAAGGAAGCACAACTTGTTCTGCTGCACAAGATTCTAGAAAATGGTGAGAAACTGGGGAGATGTAGTCAACAACATTTGTGTAGATGACAGAAGAAAACATATATACTACAAAAATGACACAGAAGAAAACATATACTGCAAAAATGACACAGAAGAAAACATATATACTGCAAAAAGGTAACAGACATGATGTACTTATTCATAATGAAATTTTAAAAATTATGACACAGAACAGTTCTATAATGTCTGTATGTGTGTATACGTTTGTGTGTCTCTGCATGTGTCTGTATATCTTACTATACAGCCTGTATCATTCCCATGCCTTTCAACTGTCCATATTTTTACGTATTATTCATTTATTTATTTATTTTACATTTGTTTACCAGGCAGGTCTGGAACTGGACAGAGATGTCTGTTTTCAGTGGAGGCCTGGGGAGAAAAGCTCCAGAACAATTGCTAATTGCCTTTTGCATAATGTCCAGATTTTTGTTTCATATTTTTGCCCTTTACCCCATAAAATTTGTGGGTTTCTGGTAAATCAATAGGATGATCTGAGAATGAAGTCACTAAATAATTGCACCCATTTGAGTTTCGTGTTTTATATCCTTCAGAAAATGCATCCTAACACAAATCCTTTTATTCCAGCAGCTTTCTAATTTCATAACAGCCCTATTTTTTGGCATTTGTTCCCCCCACCCTCACATTATGTCAAGTTTTGTCCAGATTTCTTACATTAAGAGGTTGAGAGGTATGGTCATTTCTCAGAGGTATTTCACAATGACTGTGACCAACAACTATGGTAATACATTTATCCTTATAATCAATAATTTACAGACAAGAGTCTAGCATAGTATAAACGTGCTATGTATAGTCAAACAGTAAAAGGGAATGTAGTCAATAGATGACCTGCATTCTGCCAGGGACAGCACTCTTAAAAGTTAGCTATGTGCACCCAGACAAAAAAACAAATACTCAGCTGTGCTGAATGTAGCCAGACCATGATGAGGATTATTAAGACACACAGTAATACCTTGACTTCTCACCAGTGCAAGAGCAAAGCTGAATGTAATGCTTGACTTGTTCTTCGTGGTTCACAAGAAGTCAATAATCCTTCTTACAAAAAAAAGCATCTAAATGCTTCAAGTAAAATGCAGTGCAATAACTCAATACACAGTGGGGCTGATGCAAATGTTAGCTATGTTCTCTTCCCTTACAAACATTGTCCCACACAAGTAAATGTATGCATGCATATGTATATTCACACAATGGTAATTCTGAATGTGTGTACACACACACACACACACACACACACACACACACACACACACACACACACACACACACACACACACACACACACACACACACACACACACACACACACACACACACACACACACACACATAATTATAGGTATATATTACACATTTTATACACACTCACACACACATATATATATATATATACATAATTATAGGTATATATTACACATTTTATACACACTCACACACATATACACACACACACACACACACACACACATATATATATATATATATATATATATATATATATATATATATATATACAGTAACCAGAGGAAAAGAACACATTGCTTCATCGTGCTCTCTGGACCCCTACTGCTATACCAATAAAACGTTTTGGCAGCAATGCTTGTGTGTTCACATGTGTGTGTGAGTGAATGCAGGCATACTTGTGTGTTATGTACTTGTGCATGTGTCCTTTTCTGTAAGGGTACATTTATTTCCAAGCATCAGTAATGAATATGTATAATGCAGTTTCATCACACAGATTTTCATTGATCCTACTTTGTTGAAGTTAGCTAAATCTGAATATTCTAAATGGTGGTTCAGAGACACAGCATATGTCCCAGCCCTGGTAGCCAACAGTCCCATTTCCACAGCTTAAGCACACAAGGTAACTACTACTGCCATCAGTAACCACATGCCAATAAGAAAACTGTGAAAAATGGGCCAGCAGGCAGTTGCAAAATGAGGTGTAAAAGTTACTAAATGAGGTGTAAAAGTTACTAAATGAGGTGTAAAAGTTACTAAATGAGGTGTATGCTTGTCAATGTACTGCAGCAAATGTATGGGAGCAAAACTTCCTTTACTGATGCTTTTCTGTGTGGATTGTTGGGTTTTATCCTTAGTGTTTGCTTTAGGAATGTGACTTTATGTGTGCTCTCCTTTGCAAATAGTTAATTATTCTGCTAGGGACCCCCAATATCCTTAATTTAGTCTTCACAAATATGGCCACTTCTTGCACAGCTCCATATGTATCACCCTGCCTTGCTGAATCAGACTATACATTTATTGACCTTTTCCTTTAAAACATGTGGTACTTTGCATAGGATCATAGGACGTTACTAGGCTAAAGACCCTGGGGACCTTACAAGCCTAGCCAAGAGTTTATACCCAAAAAAAGAAACCTTAGTCAGCACCCATTGCCCCTGGCAATGAGGGACACAGGTGGAACCACTAAGACAAATTTGTGGTTTCACATCCACTTATCAAGGTTGTGTTTGAAGACGGTCAGTGAGGTACTCTGTTTGATATTTATGGGAAATCTATTCCAGAGATGGGGTAGCCTCTGGGAGACAAACCTGTATCTCTAACAGGTTTTGTTGATGTCGGATATTAGATTTAGGCCTTTCAAGTGGGTAATTCACGAGGAGCTATTCTTATGGACATGGAGCATCTCTAGTAAGGCAGGGTCTGATATTGCCTTGTAGGCAAGATACAGATCACCTTTGAGCAATCTGTATGATACTGAGTAGATTGATAGTGATTTGAGCCTGTCCACATAGGACAGGTGTTGGAGGCCATGAATTCTCTTTGTGATGTATTTCAGTGGCCTTTCCATTTGGTGCAGGTGTTTGGAGAGATACATACCAAATGGGGTGTTATTCTCAATTATTGGCCTAATGAGGTAGGGGTACAGGGAGGTAATAACCTCCTTTTTTCTGAATGCAATCCCTTTACTTATGAGATGAACCAAGTAAAAGGCTTTTCTGACCACTACTGCTATATGATGGCCTAATGTGAGATTGTTGTCAACCTGAGTGCCCAGGACTCTCACCACAGGTTGTGTGCTTATGGGGTTGCCACTGATGTTGTAATTAGTAGGTGCCATGTTTTTGCCAAATGGTATGATAATACATTTTTTTGCATTTAACTTAAGGTCATGACTTTAGCACCAATCATTTGTTTGTGTGAGACCTCTTGCAGTATGTTAATATTATCTGGGGAGTCAATGACAGCACCCAACTTATACAGTCATTTGCAAACTTGGTCAGTCACAGGCCTTTTGCCTTTGCCTGAACCTCTGAGAAGTAGATGCCAAACAGTAGGGGTCCCAGGAGAGATCCCTGGAAAGCACCACTAGTGACAGGATTGCTGTCGGAGGTGGAGGTGTCTACTTTGACCTTGTGGGTCTTATCTGTGAGCCTGTTGGCCACCCACCTGATGAGATAGGGATTTACTCCAAGTTGTGTCAGCTTTTCGATGGAGCCTGGGTGAGGGATTGTGTCAAAGGCCTTGGCAAAGTCAAGGTAAGCTGTATGTACTGACTTTCCCACATCCAGGGCCTTAGCGACAGTCTGAAAGAAGTCAACCAGGTTCAACAGGCAAGATCTGCCCTTGACAAATCCGAACTTGGTGGGGTCAAGTGCTTGGAGATTGCCTATGTCTTGTTTATGAGATCCATAATAATACTCTCTATGGCTTTACAGATTAGACATGTCAAGCTAATGGGGCAATAGTTTCCAGGGTCAGTAGTGGCACCACCTTTTGCGCAAGGGGATGACAATGGCAGTTTTCCAGTCTGCTGGAATGAAGTCTGTACTTAGACAATGGTTGAATAGGGTGCTCAATGGTGAAGACAGTTCTATCTGGAGATGGTGCAGAATACACCTGAGCTACTATCAGATCCCATGGAAGCTGTGTTCTTTGCCTTGGATAGGGCCTTTAACACTTGATCTATGGAGATATGAGGTGTGGGACAAGTATCAGAGATGTCGAATAGGCCTTTGTGGGGGGATGGGGGGTCAGGTTTGCACTGAACCTATCTACTAGCAGGTTGGCTAAGTCAAACTGAATATATCTACTAGCAGGTTGGCTAGGTCAACAGAATCAGTGTAAGTGGTACCTTTAAGTACTAATTCGGAACAAACCTGGGCTTTGCCATGGAGGTTCCTGATGTAACTGAAGAAGGCTTTGTGGTTTCCCTTTGTTCCGGAGGCTAATTTCAATTCATAACTCGCTTTGGAGGTTTTCACTAGTGATCTAATTTGCTTGTTGAGGATGATGAGGGAGTTTTTCCAATTTGGAATTTATTCCTTTTTGTCACCTCACAGTAAGACGTTGTCCTGTTCGATTCTCAGCTAGAGCGTCTTCTGTGTGGAGACATGCGTGAATGGGTGTACCTTCGTTGAAGGTTGTGCATCAGGGCAGGTAACTCGGCACGTAAAAATCTACTGCCAATCATTAGCGAACCGGAGTTCCGCTGTGGCGACCCCTAACCGGGAAAAGCCAAAAGACACAACAACAACCCTTGGACAACAGTTTCTTCCTTTTGTTGTAAAGCCTGTTGATAGAGGATGTCCACCAGACAGGTTTGTGTTTCCTTGAGGAGCAGGTTTTAGTTCTGATGGGTATGGCTGAGTCTATGTAGTTGTACAAGTGCTTGTATATTGTATTGGTGTACTGTTCAGCATAGTTGTCTGCCTGTGAATACCCCTATGTTTAGGGGCTTCTCAAAAAGCAAATCTTCTTCAGTCACTTGATAGCCTTAATAAATTCTGCTATAATCCTTTCCAGTGGATACCATTGCTAAAGCTACTGCCTATACCACTGACTTCTACTCCAACTTAAACAGCTGTATTGATAAGGCAGTCCATATCCACACAAAATAAAAAGAGAAATTTAAAAACAACTCCCTAAGGTGGAATACAAGTATAAATAAACTGCATAACATGAGAAATTGCTTAATGATCAAGTGCAACCAGCTGATGAATGTGCATTTTTAAAATGTCAGTTTCGGACATTTTGCATGCTTACCTTCACTGCAATGATTTCCTTGGAGGCTGGAGCTCCCCTGCTAGCCAATTTGTCCCAGAAAATAAGCTAAAAATTGCCCCTGCTAAATAAAGGCATTTCCTGCCTCCAGTCAGCCACCAAACTGGAAGTCATGGCCATTCGTAGATGCTGATGTCACTGAGTGGTGTGGTGTCTATCTATGTGTTTATATCTCTATCTATATATCTGTCTGACTTTCTGTCTATCTGAATATCTATCTATTGCTCTACTTATCTGTCTGCCTGTCTGTGCTGCTGGTCGAGTCTATCACATACTATCTGTATACCTGTCTATCCATCAAAATATCTATCTACCTACACATGTACCTGTCTGCCTGCCTGTGCTGCTGGTCGAGTATATCACATACTATCTGTATACCTGTCTATCCATCAAAATATCTATCTACCTACACATGTACCTGTCTGCCTGCCTGTGCTGCTGGTCGAGTATATCACATACTATCTGTATACCTGTCTATCTATCAAAATATCTATCTACCTACACATGTACCTGTCTGCCTGCCTGTGCTGCTGGTCGAGTATATCACATACTATCTGTATACCTGACTATCCATCAAAATATCTATCTACCTACACATGTACCTGTCTGCCTGCCTGTGCTGCTGGGTGAGTACATCACATACTGTCTGTATACCTGTCTATCCATCAAAATATCTATCTGCCTACACATGTACCTGTCTGCCTGCCTGTGCTGCTGGGTGAGTACATCACATACTGTCTGTATACCTGTCTATCCATCAAAATATCTATCTACCTACACATGTACCTGTCTGCCTGCCTGTGCTGCTGGTCGAGTATATCACATACTGTCTGTATACCTGTCTATCCATCAAAATATCTATCTACCTACACATGTACCTGTCTGCCTGCCTGTGCTGCTGGTCGAGTATATCACATACTATCTGTATACCTGTCTATCTATCAAAATATCTATCTACCTACACATGTACCTGTCTGCCTGCCTGTGCTGCTGGGTGTGTACATCACACATGCCTGTGAAGGAAGTCAGAGAAGGAAAAGAAGCAGGACCAGCTATGGTGTTGGAATGTTGCGAATGTTGAGGGCGTAGTTACTTATGTACCTGTAGGGTGATCCTGCAGAATGACATTGTTTGCGTTTTCTAAATTATTTTAAATTGAATTACTTTTTTCACACTTTTAATACGGCATTAGTTAAGTACACACTGGAATTTCAGATGCTCACCAATGTTGTGCTTGAAAATGAAACAAGGACACTTCCTGTTTCACAAATGCAAATGTCAGTCCACACATTCATTTCATCACTTTGCGACACATACCTGGGAGTGTGGGTGTAGATCATGGTAGACAACTGAGATTAGAAAAAAGGTATTTTTTTTTATTCAAAGCAAGATTGATTTGTAAAATGCGGATATCTACTGCAATCAGAACACCTACACAGTAAGACAAGAACCACAGGAAACCTCAGAAAATGTAGGTGTTCCAATTGCAATTGATCTTTAATGCTTACAAGAGGCCTTATTCTACCTACCTCAACAGCATACTTAAGCAAACTACTACAGAGATTGAGGGAACCATTTGGATACTCAAAGCTGAATATGAACTTAAAATGGTCATTACAAGCAAAAATAAAGAGAAATATTTCTTTAACTGCAACTAACACCCAAAAATGTTTGTGCTAGTCTGCAACAAAGGTGTACACTCTGACCAAAAGCAAACAGGAAGGTAATTAATTTCTTTGAAAAAGTAACCAGTGCATTGGATAGCCATACAGCAGTCATGCAATACAGCAAATCAGTACCTGACTAAGGCCTTTGATACAATTCCCAAGCAGGTATGATTGACAAAGTTGTGAATGTGAATGCAAAGCCTTATGTTGTGTCTGACAATCCCATGTGGTTAGTCACAGGTACTACTTCTGAAGGCAGAAAATTCAGCAGTGGTATACAA
Source organism: Protopterus annectens (assembly GCF_019279795.1). NCBI lineage: Eukaryota > Metazoa > Chordata > Ceratodontiformes > Protopteridae > Protopterus > Protopterus annectens. Next base: position 1,359,439,886 of record NC_056737.1, on the reverse strand, counting down.
CAAGGCTCGATGCTGGGCCCAATCCTATTTGTCATCTATTTCTCAGACCTTCAGGCAAACACTTCTGGCCTATGATTATCAAAGTCTGCAGATTATTGCAAATGTGGTGTTACTTGATCTTCTACTAAATGACAATTGCTCTATCATGAATTAAACCACATTAACAACCAGTGCAAGGACAACAGTCTCAAATTAAATGTGAAAAATGTAGTATAGTTCATTTTGGTAAGCAAAACAATTTCCCATACCATATAGGTGACAGACCCCTCCAATGATTCATTGTTGTAAAGGATCTAGGCAATTTTGTTGAATAATTCCTTATCATTTGACAAACATTTCCTCATAGCAGTTCAGAAATCCTTTAATCTGGCTTATCAAATTTCAAAAAGCATCTCCTCTAGATTTAAAGAAGTCTTAATTTCCCTTGAGTCACATCTCATTAGATTCATCACTGAATACAATGCACCTTAACATATTACTCAGCTAGATAGACCTCACAGATTCATAACTAATAAGCTCAGTGGCCTCTATTTGTCAGGACAGTATGGAAGCCATCGCTCCCTCTCTTCTCTCCTCTCTCTCTTTGCTCTCTCTCTCTTACAGACACCTCACTGGAAAGCTGCATCTGGTGTGACAGATTCATATCCCAGCATATCTCTCACCACTGGAATGAATTTGCACTAACGTCAAGCAAAGTAGCACCACTGTCCCCTTCAAAGTACACCTAGACAATTGAACAAGTAATCCCAATTTCTCCAGTGATCTATCATGCCTTGCCCTTCTTGATGCTAGGGAGAACTTTTGAAAAAAAAAAAAAAAAAATATATATATATATATATATATATATATATATTTAGACTAGGCTGGTAAAGGTCTGCAGACTGATTGCCTAGTACTTACACATGAACCCATTTGTTCAGCACTTACCTGCATGCTGAGGACTCCATGGTGGTGATGGAATGAATGGATTCAAAACTAATAGATAGAGGCTTGACTGATGGCAGAAAAGAGAAGCAAAAGATTTAGAAAGAAGAAAGGGAAACGTGGCTGAGGTTTGAAAATTATTTGTTCTTGGGAATATGCTTATTAGGTTCATCTTAATTTTATTCTGCAAATTTAAAACCAGCATTGGCTGTTACCACTATAAAAACTGTAATTCTGAGCCAGGACTGTGAATACTACAGTAGTATTACAGTATATGCCTCAGACAGGTTGTACAGTGTTAATAGCACTTCAAGCTAAGACTCTTCAGTAAACGGAGCTGCCATTTGGAAACCTATATGCTATTTTGCAAGTACTTAAACCTGGTGTTACTGAGTTTGTGATTGAAGGAAAGGAGCCACATTAATGTAATACTGTTTTATGGCTAACCTAGGAGGTTGCACTGCTAGCTTGAAGGTCAGCAAACATTTTAGTTTTTTTATGAATTTATTTCAATTATGTATCTCCTGATATGGTATAATATGTTGTAGCGTGTATCCTCATAGCACAAGAACTGCCTAACTATGTATTTGTGCTCATCAAATGTTTCTGAATATACAATCTCTGAATACATTCAGAGCTACAGAAAATCTGTTATGGTCACTATGTACAGCAGAGCTACAGACCTACTATTTACTTTTTTCTTCCATTTTTAAGGTAAGATAGACTCATTTACCTTCCAAGTTTACTTAATATCTAAAACATATATACTGTATACTTTTCTTAAGACTGTCTCTTAGTGATTCTCATTTACAGGGGGGACATGCTTAAAATTTATATAAAACAAGAGGGAGGTACCTAAATGGGCTGAGCACACTTTGTGGAGGAAAAGCTGGCCTTTGATTGGTTAACCAAATTAGAACCCATATGACTATGAAAGTGAAATACAGAATGAGACTGGGGAAAGAGATAATAAAGTCTTTCGGCTTTTCCCGGTTAGGGGTCGCCACAGCAGAACTCCAGTCCACTAATGATTGGCAGTGGATTTTTACGGTGCCGAGGTGCCAGCCCAATGCCCAACCTTCAAAGAAGGCACACCCATTTACGCATGCACCTACCTGCATGTCTTTAAACGTCATTCGACCACTGGGAGGACATGCAGATGCCACACAGAAGGTGCTCCAGCCGAGAATTGAATGGGAGAACCTCTTGCTGTGAGGCGACAACACTAACCGCTGCACGACCACGGAAGCACAATGAGTTACAAAATCAAATGTAAATGGTGCTCGACCTGTGAATGCTTTATGTAACACTAGCCATACTATTCTCTGCTACAATGTAGTGAACTGCAGATTTCCCAAATTAAATTAATCTATTATACCTCTTATGCAATAGCATAAAAATGGAAAGAGACCACCACGAAGGATTCACTGTTTATTAGAGAGAAAATAACATAAAAGATGAGCGCTTTCGCATGCACTACTGCATGCTTCTTCAGATCTAATACACAAAGGAGCAAGCTTCATTTATATACCTAGCTAAAGTAGCTACTCCTACCAAAAAATCAATTGGTCAATTAAACAATTAAACAATTAATCAATCAGTTCACTCCTTTCAATGAATACAACTGCATCTATAGTATTCATCCAATGTTAAAAAGGTAGTATATATACATATTTTTAGTACCAAACCCACTTAAAAACCACTTAAAAAAACACTTAAAAACTTAGGAGCTAGCTATCTAGCAATTAACTTGTGTCATGAAACATAAAAAGCTCATAGAAACACTACAAATAACTCCACAGCCCCTAAAATACTAAGAAATCTTTGTTAAAAACAACATCAGGCATAGTGGATAACAATATGAAACAGCAATGCTGGTATATATAAGTTATTATAAATTAATATAACAATCAAGCAGAAACTGGCCTGTAACTAAAGGCATAAAAACTAAATACATACAAACATCTTTCTAATAAATAGCGTTATATGCATTATACATATTATATACAGTACTGGTATATAGAAAGATAGATGTAAAACACAAACTTAGAAAATACTTAAAATGCTTAAAATAAACACGTTATGTCAACCTTGCAAAAAAGGAGGCTGAAACACAAGTGTGGACATATTCCTGCATATACATAAATATATATATATGTGTATAGAGGTACATATGCAAGTATATAACTAACATCACTAAAAGTAGTGGTGTTGCTATCATAATGTATAACCGCTGCACGACCACGGAAGCACAATGAGTTACAAAATCAAATGTAAATGGTGCTCGACCTGTGAATGCTTTATGTAACACTAGCCATACTATTCTCTGCTGCAATGTAGTGAACTGCAGATTTCCCAAATTAAATTAATCTATTATACCTCTTATGCATATTATACTTTTCATTCAACTGAACAATTATTATAATATTACACTGAAAAGTCAGCTAATATTTTCATAAAAAACAGTAATTTTCTAAAAGGGTAGCCATAATGTAACAAAGTTTAATGGGGAACTCCTGGGTCTAAACTGCTCTGGTTCTCACACACTTCTACATATTTTACAATCTAATTTTTTTCTCCCCACAGCTTGAGAGATGTTCTTAATTATGTTACAGCAATAAGTGAACTAGCAGACTAACATGGCACTGACACGTATGGACAGAGCTATGCTGTGGGGTCCACTTTCTGTTGATCGATTACTGTCTAACATGAATGTGATTCACATTCTTTCTATTTGGTATGATTTTTCAAGGGTAATGATGCAGTATTAAAAACTGTCAGGCTCAGAGGTACAGGGAAATTGCATATCTTAATGCTATTAATCATGTATTAATTAAAAAAAAAAATATATATATATATATATATATATATATATATATATATATATACAAACACACATACAGACACACACATATACACACACACAAACAAGAGAATAAAACTGGTAAAAAACAACAAAACGGAAACAATAGAAGCCAGCAACAGTCAGTTTGTTTTGTAAAATACTTCTGACTGTTGCCGGCTTCTATTGTTTCCATTTTGTTGCTATATACACACATACACACACACACACACACACACACACACACACACACACACACGCATGCACGCACGCACGCATGCACGCACACACACACAAGCACACACTAATGAATCTGAACAGAAAAGCTGAGCTTAGACATGTCTGTTCAGCCAATTAGTGATCTAATTCACAACATCCTTAGCAGTAAACAGGATTCCCTTTCCAGAAATCATATGCTCCCTAGGTGCCATTAGGCAGTTACAATAATCTGACTTACTTTCACTAGAAGAACAAATACTGTTTATACTAGTTTCTGTTACTCCTTGACATTAGTAAAATTCTGCACTCTGGATGTATATATTCCCTTAAGGTGTTAACTTCTCTATAATCTTAGAAGTCATAACCCTGGGATCATATAAAGTTTTACTGCAGCGGAATAAGTCAAAGCAAATTACTAATAAATATAGCCAGGTTGCACTTTTTTTTCTGCAGACAAAGGATAAAAATACTTTTTGTGTTCTTTAAGAAGAAATTCACATGGATAAGATGCAAAAATGGCAAATCCTATCCCATTTCAAGACTCACTGCATAGAAAAACAGTGGATGGCATAATACATAATGCTATGTGAACAAGAAATGTGTGTACTAGTAAAACACTAGTACCAGTAAAACTTGTATTCAGTACTCATAGTAATGGATAATTTCAAAATAAACCATGTAAGACACCCCACACCACACCTTAAAGTTCATACTTTTTCTATGCCACAGTTTTCTTTACAAATATGTATTAAGACATATTATGTAGGAACTGCCCTAATACAGTTTAAAAGTACATTATATACTGTAAATATACTCTGTGCACAGTATCCCTATGGCATTACCTCCATATGAACTCATAGTGTTTTCACATGCTCCCTTCCCCTGTATCTCCAAAACAAATCCAGCTTAATACCACAGACCAGTTACAAAATGTTATGCTTTCTTCATCCTTTACCCCCCCTTAACAACAGGCTCACCAGTCTTTCTTGTGTCCTCCTCTATCTTTGTTCTTTACTTCTGCTAACCCATGAATTCAGCCCTCAGCTCCTATACTGGTATTACATACTAATTAGGCAATAAACTATGGAACTTACCAGAACAGTTTAGAAACAGCACTCTATTTGGTGACAGTCCAAGCTTCCATTCCTCATTATGTCACCTCCTCTAATTAACACCATCATCACCTTCTAGGTCATGATAGCATATCTTCTTATAGGTATTTTATCAAATCAGGAATCATTGGCCCAGCCACAATGAATATCAGTAACAGTGAGTGCCACTGTTATCACAATGGTATGCACAAACCACCCACTCTAAATGCCAAGAACAGTACGTACCACTGTTATCACAATGGTAAGCACAAATCACCCACACCAAATGCCAATAACAACGAGTACCACAGTTATCAAAATATTAAGCACAAACCACCCATGCTGAATGCCAATAACAGTGAGTACCACTGTTATCACAATGGTAAGCACAAACCACCCACACTGACTGCCAGTAACAGTGAGTACTGCTATCACAATGGTAAGCACAAACCACCCACACTGAATGCCAATAACAGTGAGTACCACTGTTATCACAATGGTATGCACAAGCCATCCACACTGAATGCCAATAACTGTGAGTACCACTGTTATCAGTATGCTATGTACAGACCACCCACACTGAATGCCAGTAACAGTGACTGCCACTGGTATCACTATGATATGCACAGACCTCCACACTGAATGCTACTAATGAGTGGCACTGTTTTCAATGTGCTATGTACAGACCACCCACACTGAATGTCAAAAACAATGAGTACCACTGTTATCAGTATGCTATCCACAGATCACCCGCACTGAATGTCAATAACAGCAAGTATGACTGTTATCACTATGATATACACAATCCACCCATACAGAATGTCAACAACAGTGAGTACGACTGTTATCACTATGATATACACAATCCACCTACACAGAATGTCAACAACAGTAAGTACGACTGTTATCACTATGATATGCACAATCCACCCACACAGAATGTCAACAACAGTGAGTACGACTGTTATCACTATGATATGCACAATCCACCCACACAGAATGTCAACAACAGTGAGTACGACTGTTATCACTATGATATACACAATCCACCCATACAGAATGTCAACAACAGTGAGTACGACTGTTATCACTATGATATACACAATCCACCTACAGAGAATGTCAACAACAGTGAGTATGACTGTTATCACTATGATATACACAATCCACCCATACAGAATGTCAACAACAGTGAGTACGACTGTTATCACTATGATATACACAATCCACCTACACAGAATGTCAACAACAGTGAGTATGACTGTTATCACTATGATATACACAATCCACCCATACAGAATGTCAACAACAGTGAGTACGACTGTTATCACTATGATATACACAATCCACCTACACAGAATGTCAACAAAAGCGAGTACGACTGTTATCAGTATGATACGCACAGAACACCCACACTGAATGCCAGTAAGAGTGAGTACCTCTGTTATCTGTATGATGCACAAAGACCACCACCAGTAGTGATTGGCAGCAACACAGCATACCACTGTTATCACTATATATGCACAGACCACCCACACTGAATGCAATTTACTGTGAATACCGCAATTATTATTATGATATCCACAGGTCTGGAGTTTGATGCACATGGTCACTGATGCTATACTTTCACATTACATACATGAATGGGAGAGTGATTGGGAATTTTATTGTTTCTCTCGTGTTTTTATTATTTTTAAGTGTTTGCGTTGGAACAATTTGTCTTATCCTTGGTTTTGCCCTTTCTTCAAAAGTGTAACTGAGAGGTTAGTAGGTTTACCTAAGGAAGAGTGTGGGGGCAAGACTTTTTTTGTATGTGTGTTTTCATTGTCTTTTCAATGAAAGTGGGTAGTTGTGGTAATATATTCTTCTTGTTTAGATCATTTTATTTCAATGTGGCAAGAGGCAATGACTTTACCTTTGTTGGTCTATCATAGAACCCCTGAGTAATTATTTTTACTTCTCTAACTGAACAAGAAATCTACAATTTAAAAGTGCTCCCCTCACTGCTTCTTCTACAAGATGACGCAACGATTATGGAGGTGGTGTTTCCTTCCTATGTCCTACACTCCTTTGTGGCTTATGACAACCCTCATTTTCACCCCTGCATATTTCACTGCTCAGCAGAAAGTCTGACTAATAAATCTGACCAAATGGAACTCTGATTTGAAGCTCATCAACAAATCCATACACCTGGCCTTACTATCCCATTTGTTCTCTTCTACTGCAACGGGCCATTTTCACTGTTTCTGCAGTTACATACCAGGTCAGAGGACAAGACAAGTTGATGTTTTATTACAAGTCAAATATTTCAACAGCAGCATCTTCCAATAATAATGTCTGAGATATAGTACCAAGTCTCAAGATTGCTACAGTTTCTATAAGTGGGCAAAGTATAACCAGGCAAACAGGCATTTATATACCTCCATCATCTTATGTTCCTCTAATTATGAGTATAACTAAGAATGTCCTTCTCCACCTAGGCAAACACCAACTGATTATTATGGGATTTCTCTATCTTTTGTGGGTAATCTCACAATCCAGAATTCCATGTCATGTTGGTAATAAAAAGAGTTTTATTCAAACACTTGACTGAGTTTAACAGGCCCAACTCAGAGACAAAAAGTATTCTTTCATTCACTGGGTCTTAGTACATAGATGATCAATTTCGCACTCGTCAGAACCTCATCAGATCTAAGTTATACATAGCAGGAACAAGCAATATATACTTTTCTATTTTCTATATAAAAATCATGTAAACTACAAAGAAAACATTAATCCAAAAGCACTTAAACAGATCACATTAAACGGCAGTAATGGGAACAGTGATGCGTACATAGTCTGCATTGTTACTGTGACTGGTGCTGGTTACTCCTTATCTAAGTAAGTACAAAGTCACTGTGTATCTGGATATTGATCAGTGTGCTAGGCATAATGTCAAATAATGCAAGCATCTAGTCCTGCATTTTTGTTACATGAATATAGTATATAATAAAACAGATGGCAGTGAGACTACATGATTTCTTCCATGAAAAAAATATACTCTTCATGGTGCACTACTATGGGTAACCCTGGTGATCCTGAGGATCAAAGAATTGTGCATAAGCAACCTAGTTCTAAAGGAGCTTGCCGTAATCAACACACACACACACACACACACACACACACACACACACACACACACACACACACACACACACACACAAATACACACACATAAACACATAACAGGTGTGCAAATCCAAACCAGTCATGCAGTGAGTGAAATTAAACATGAAATGAGGCTTCAACACACAACAAAAACAAAACAGTAGACTAATTAGGTCAATATTCAAGACTGAGATGATACTGACGATACTTTAGCAAAACCATTTTGCCTGTTCTAACCTTTCCTGAATAAACACATGGATTATTCTACTATGCTGCCGTTCTGTGCAAATATATGTATATATACATATGTGTGTGTGTGTATGTGTATACATATATATATATATATATATATATATATATATATATATATATATGACGGCCACGGTGGTGCAGCGGTTAGTGTTACTGCCTCACAGCAAGAGGTTCTCCGGATCGATTCTCGGCTGGGGTGCCTTCTGTGCGGAGTCTGCATGTCCTCCCTGTGGTCGCGTGGGTTTCCTCCAGGTAGTCCGGTTTCCTCCCACATCCCAAAGACATGCTGTAGGTGGATTGGACACTCTAAATTGGCCCTAGGCATGAGTGTGTGCGTGTGTGTGCCTTCAGTGGAAGGTTGGGTGCCGGGCTGGAAACTCGACACCATAAAACTCCACTGCCATTCATGAGCGGACAGGTGATCCGCTGTGGAGACCCCTAACCGGGAAAAAGCCGAAAGAAGAAGAAGATATATATATATATATATATATATATATATATATATATATATATATATAAGTGGAATTTGCCCTCACCCTACTGTTGTGCAATCCCGGAAATGGTATGCATAATAAGAAGAGGGTGGGATGGTTGCAAGGTGACTTGCCCCCTGCATAAAATAGGTTTCCACATTTTGCAGGGGAGACACATATGTATATATACACATACACAGACACACATATTATACTGCTCTTCTTATATCTCATTTCAGTGCTTCTCCAGTACAGCTACATGTTCTATTCTAGTTTTAACAGACTGTGATCTGGGTTCTGCTTTAAATGCCTTTATCTGATACTAATATTCTCCCTAACAATGTTGTTGGTCTTTCGGCTTTTTCCCGGTAAGGGGTCGCCACAGCGGAACTCCAGTCTGCTAATGATTGGCAGTAGATTTTTTATGAAACGTAGAGGTGCCAGCTCGACACCCAACTTTCAACGAAGGCACGCCCATTTATGCACGCATGTCTTTCGAATGCTACCCAACCGTGGGGAGGACATGCAGACTCCACACAGAAGACACTCCCAAGCTATGCCGAGAATTGAACAGGAGAACCTCTTACTGTGAGGTAACAACACTACCGCCGTACCACCGCGGCATAATATTCTCCCTAACAATGGAGCTTACAAACAAGGTAGAAATAAAAGAGACAGATATATGGTTATGAAGTAATAGAGATTATTTAGAAAGGTTGACAAAGGTTAAAGTATTGCAGAATACTGGGAATCTCAGGGAACAACAAAAGGCACAAATGAAAAGTGCTAAATGGAAAATAAGGGACTACCTCAATAATATGCATGAATTTAGAAGGATTGTTGTTATGCACCTAATTCTGATAACTCCAGAGCACAAAACCTTTAGCACAACAACTTAGGCAACAGAAAGTAGAAAGGGTTGTTGCCAAACATATGGAACCTATAACAAGAAAAGCAACCAGAGATCCTGTAAAGATGTTAAAGATATTCTGGAAATTTTATGAAAATTTGCATAAAGCAGAGAAACTTGAAAATCAAGAAAGGGCACAGATGAAAATATTTATGGAAGACTTACTTACCCCAAAGTTAGAAGTATGTGAGGCTCAACAACTAATGGTTAATATAGGAGGAGATGAGATGAAACAGTGATGTATAATCAATCGACAGTTAAGTGGGTTAGGAGGGTGGCCTAATCGTTAAGGTGTTTGCCTTACAAACACAAAGTGCAGGGTTTGAATATCACAAGGGATAATTGGCGAGGCTTAAAAGATGTCTCACAAGGGCAGTTAGCCTAGTAGTAATCTATGAACCTAAAGTCTACAGGAACAGATGATATTCTTGTGGAAGTTTGGAAGCTAAGAGGGAAGACAGTAATAAAAATCTGGAAGATTTTATTTAACGGTATTTTAAAAGGAGGGGAAGCAAAACCATATTGGAAGAAAGCTGCATTAGCCAAACACATGGCATCAAATGGGGTATCCAGTGTCCCAGTAATAGAACTTTATACAATGTGAGGATGACCTGATGACCTCAGCATCCCTTTAATCCCCTTGCCAGGCTATGATTCCCAGCAACTTACTAGCCTTTACATTAAGTAGTTCATGCCACATAGCTACATTTATCCCAAGAATCATGAAA